>NC_089784.1:2350503-2443003 GCF_040412425.1 Macrobrachium rosenbergii | reverse complement strand
TCATAAATGTATGTATGCATATATATTTGTGTGTATATATATATATATATATATATATATATATATATATATATATATATATATATATATATATATATATATATATATATATATATATATATATATATATATATATATATATATATATATATATATATATATATATATATATATATATATATATATATATATATATATATATATATATATATATATATATATATATATTTCCATAGAGATAGTTCTGAGGAAGAAAAGATTAGAAAATATAAAAAAATAATGGCAAAATTGAACATGTGACGTTTATATATATATATATATATATATATACGTCACATTTTCAATTTTGCCATTATTTCTTTATATTTTCCAATCTTTTTTTTTCATCAGAACTATCTCAGTGGAAATATCCTTTTTTCAACCTGAGGTTTTATACATTCATAAGACTTTTATATTCCAATATTCATTGAATCTGTTGCAGAGACATTACAGAATTATCCTCACCTTAAATTATATATTTTGCCGAGATTTCTGTAAGGGAGAAATTTATCCATTCTCTCTCTCTCTCTCTCTGTCTCTCTCTCTCTCTCTCTCTCTCTCTCTCTCTCTCTCTCTCTCTCTCTCTCTCTCTCTCTCTCTCTACGGATGTCCCATCCAGAGGGAACGTTACACGGAGAGAGAATGACGCCATGGATCCCTAATTCCGACAAGGAACATTTCATACCATTTTCGAGATTCGTCGCGGCTTTTCCTGAAGACTAGCCTTTGTTATCTGACAAAAAATTTACATAAAAAATCTGTTCTCGCGTTTTGCCAAAAAGGCTGTAGGGAGTGGACGTTGAATAATGAAAGAATAGGTGATGTTGGCTCTAGAGTTTGTGACATACTTTTCATTTATAGTTACATTTTGGAAAATTAGTTTTTTTTATAATTTATACTAGGAGTGTCTCAGAAAATACATATTTTTTTTTAATATTTCAAAACTGAATGAAGCTAAAGAATAGATGATTTGGAATTTAAAGTTACCAAGAAGCTTTTTCCATTGACAACTAGATCTCTGTAAATTAGAATATGTAAATTATTGTGCTTCCTATACTTCAGTAAAATATATTTTTTGAAATGTTAAATAGTCTTGGAAAATTTTAAAATTATCATTTCACACCTGAATAGATGGGAATCGGTTGTATGTTAATCATACAACGAATATTTCGACACAATTGGCCATACTTTTAACAGCAGTATTCCAATGCAAGAATGAATATAGTTCATCTTGTTTGACATTTTATATCCAGAATCAAATAACAGTAACCTTGCTATAAAGTGTTAGGTACTGACGCCATTCCAGTAGAGAAATCAGCCAATGGGAGTTGTTATCATGCAATGCCGTGTAGTCAACTCTGAGTTCCAATCCCGAGCAAGGAAAATTTAAAATTCAGATCAAAAAATAAGTGAGCTTCGGAGAGCTTTCTGCGTAGCATTAGGAAATAAAGAATATCACACGTTTTCAACAGATTTCCGAGTGAATTCTGACGTTATTCGAACCACAAATCTTTTAAGTGTTTCACATACACAAACGGCATCTTTTTCACTTTAATGCCAACTGTTATTAGTAGTCTACGAAAACATGGGATCAGTAGATGATATATATATATATATATATATATATATATATATATATATATATATATATATATATATATATATATATATATATATATATATATATATTATATACCATACACCAAGCATTCGTTGAAACTCAAAATGTGAAAAAAATATATCAGCCAGCAACGGTTCCATAGCAATAGATCCTTTAGGATAAGCATTTTGAGAGTCTAGATGACTGAGCAATTTTTATATATAAAACACCTGTACACTTGGACGTATTATTAACACCAAACCTCATAATGGTAGAAAAGTATAAAAAAAAAAAATACGGCAAGAAAAGTTAGATTCGTTTAGAATGCAGCTGTCCCATGTGCATTGCGTTATTGTGTAAATATTCAAGCAGACTTCAAATGAATCCAAATCGTTGTTTGAAAACAAAGCGAATGAGTTACTGTTTTGGAAAAGCCACGAAAATACAATTCTAATGATACCGCACATCATTAATATTTTTCCTATTTACTTCGAAAAAGTTTGAAGGGACTTTTTCCCCCCGTCCCTTTATGAGAATGCTTTTGGATGTCTGCAACCACGATGTCTCAGGAACGCGAGACGAAGTCTCGACGAACGTGGCTGGAAACGTTCGTTGGGAGAATTCCATTTAGTTAATAAAATTTTGGTAAATATCGGTGAAGACATTATTGAGGGTTTTGTATCACCAGCTGTGTATTCACTCTGACGGTAAAGGTTTGGTTGATATCGGGAATAAGTTACCGACGATTTAACCCGATAGACATTTTGCTCTTTTAAGAGAATTCGATCTGACCTGTGTCATCTCAGATTCATTAAAAGTTTAATACTAATAATTAGACTTTTTTAGCCAGGAAGACTAATTTTATTCACTGCTAGAGTGTATCCGCCACATGTTAAATATTTTTATAATAAAGTTTTAGATTGTTACTATTGATAAATGACTACTGATTTTTGCGTTGATAATTCAGATATGACATATGGCCATTACATTATGATGCAAGCCCCCTAATAATAAGGAAAATAAAAATAAAAAAAAAACAAATAAGAAATAAACTTAGGTAATTCAACGCAGAGACAGAGTGAGAATAAAATAATATTTTAACGGCCTTGTTTTTTCCTAAAATTAATTCAATACTCGAAACCTTTTCTTGTATTTTCAGCCTCAAATCCTCCCTTTAACGAAGTAAACGCTTGTGACTTTTTTTTTTTTTTTGATTCGTCTTGCTGATACCGAATGTGGCTGCCTGAGTTTTATTCGAAATTGAAGTTTTAGTTTTCTGTAAAGGAAAACTGTTGAGGTGGCTATATGTCTGTCCATCCGCACTTTTTCTGTCCGCCCTCAGATCTTAAAAACCACTGAGGCTAGAGGGCTGCAAATTGGTGTGTTGATCATCCACCCACCAGTCATCAAGCATACCAAATTGCAGCCTTCTAGTCTCGGTAGCTTTTATTGTATTTAAGGTTAAAGTTAGCTACGATCGTGTGTCTGGCACCGCTATAGGTGCCAACAACACAGGCCACCACCGGGCCGTGACTGAAAGTTTCATGGGCCGTGGTTGAGATTTTCATAGGCCGTGGCTTAGAGTTTCATACAGCATTATACGCTGTACAGAAAACTCGATTGCACCGAAGAAACTTCGTCGAATTTTTACTCATATCTTTTGATTTACCTACTATCAATGCCCTTGTTGTGCAATTTCTCAAAATCAATTCACCGCTCTGCCCCAAATTTGGATTCTGAATTGCAGATTTCCTCTGTAACCAAGATAACAGGTTTCCAGGTATATAAGGAATGATCCGATGGAATATTCAACCGAGTCCATTGCATCCGCAGAAACTGTCTGTACGTTACAGTAACTGAAATGAAGTGCAGCTGAAGAATCCTTCCCTTAATTGAGGTCATGTCACTGACACGCATTTGTAATTAGGCTGGTGCCATATTTCGCTCGGGTGATTGTTACTCAAACAGCGATCCTTAGCGCAAAAAATAGCCATTTGTTCCTTACTTGAGCAAATCTTTTCCTTAGCTTTATTCACAGTATAAAATATTCGGTGCATTCTTTCATGCAAGGAAGGAATTATTTTTCTTGTCTTGAATAGTGAGTTTAAAAATTTTACCTCCTGATAACATATGGAAAATTTTTTTCTACTGCTTCCATCTACGAGTCAAAATACTTCCCCGTCATGATTTCAAAAGCTATGTATTTTTTTTTTTTTTTTTTTTACATGTTTCTACGCAATGATTTGTTTGGGTTTGGTTTGACACCTTGGCCTGAAAATTGTTTCCGTCAATATTAGTGCTTCCTGTATAAATGCACTCTTTCGCGAAATGATTAGTAGCATATTTAACTGCAAAGCGGTTCTTTTTTTCCATTAAGTTTGTATGTCATGATTGTGCTAGTGTCCTTTATTAGGATTCTTTTTTGTGTCGCCACAGTATACAGTGAATCGGCAGCATGGTTTTAGGGTAAACAAGGAATTCTGTATACTGTGTGTGTATATATATATATATATATATATATATATATATATATATATATATATATATATATATATATATATATATATATATATATATATATATAATATATATCTATTATATAGAATCTCTGTACAGATACCAGTGGCAACATTTAACATCACACGTGGAAAACAGAGAGAGAGAGAGAGAGAGAGAGAGAGAGAGAGAGAGAGAGAGAGAGAGAGATTGAGAGAAAGGGCGGAAGTGAGAAAGAGGAGGAATAAGGAGAGAAGAAGAGGATGTGTTCATTATATATATATGTAAATGAACACACATCCTCTCCTGCACTCTCCTTATTCCTCCTCTCTCACTCCCCTCCTCCCTTTCTCCTCCCATCTTCTCTCTCTCTCTCTCTCTCTCTCTCTCTCTCTGTTTTCCACGTGCGATGTTGAATGTTGCCAGTGGTATTTATACAGAGATTCGAAATCTATTAATTTCCATCGCAAATTCCCCGAAAAGCAAAAGCAGTCAACCAGAGGGCAGTCTTTACATGCCCAGCCTGCGTGCGATCTGGATGTGCTGAGTCTGAGAGGGTAAGCAGACCTTAAGGTACCTCTGTGTTGACCCAGGAGCTTACCATACCACAGACCCCATAGCTACTTATTTTGGGTCAAACTCGGTCCTTACTGGGTGTGACAAACTTGCCCATACATTACAGTTTAGATGTTTGTCATCTTCTTCTTGAAAAAGTATTCGGATATGTCTTGAGTGTTACTATCATTGCTAGTTTTTTTTGGCAGTTGAATGGAGATTCAGCTGACAAAAAACTCTGGGTATTCTAAAATGTTTTCCTTTGTGATCTGTTACTTCGTGCTGAATCCAGATGCCAATGAGGGACCGTTTGTTATCCTTGCAGTTTCAGCGAATTCATCAATCGCGATTTGTCAGGATAACGTTTTCATTTAAGACTAATACATAAATTCACCGGATGTGTTTTATATATCTCAGGAGATAACGCCAGGTGAACGTAGCTTCAAAATTTTGCACAGATCTCTCAAAAATCTGTAGAGTGCTAAAAAGTTCTAGCCGATTCTTTTGAGAGCTGCAGAATAATCTCGGAGGCTGATCGCATCTGAATGCAAAATAGTCTCTAGTTTAACATGGAAATGGATTAAAACTTGGACACGAAGCAGCTAAAGTTAAGAGGAATTCTTTTAGCATAGCAAGCACTTCTCCTGGCCCTCGCTTTTCCATTGATATGCAGAAATTTAAAATTAGATTACTGACAGTTTTATAGCTGGGTTGCTACAGTATCTTTGTAGGAAAGGACATCTTTTTTTTATGCATTCTAAGTAACATGCAGACCTGAATGTGAAATTTCTGCGCGTTTTAATTGCTGGGAGATTACTTTTGCACACGATGGGATATTATTTTATTCTAAAAGGAAAATGCATTGCCATTCACTGCCTCTTTCTCGAGGTACAATTCAGTTCTCTTGAAAGGCAGTTATTGAATGAATGAGCAATTACATTCTGTAACATTTGTTTCCTTTTTGGAATTGAGAGTATCCCACAGACATTTAGGCTGTCACATATCTGTGTATCCAGTTACATTTTTAGACAAAGATATATATTAATATACACACATGAGTAATTTTTCTTTGAACTGCAATTACTGATTACCGCAATTTTCATACCCCATATTTGTCTAACCGCTCTCTTTGCATCGGTAACTGGAACTTATAAAGTATTACTCTCGGTTTATAAAAATAAGATAACGTATTTTAAATAATAATTATTCTGTATATAACGTATTTTAAATAATAATTATTCTGTACAATCCATCTGTCAGAACAATATCTTTTATATTCCTTATTCGTCTTAACCCTGCCTTTGCATTGGTAACTGACTTTTAAAGTATTAATCTCGGTTCATAAAAAATAAGACATCATAGTTTATATAATAATGATTTTGTAACATCCGTCAGAACAATCTCACTAAGCGTCTTCGTTCTGCTCACATCAGATGTACCCAACGCCTCCATTCCTAGCAGAAGCGGCAAGACCGTCAGATATTGCATAAAATCAACACTGTAATATTTTCAGAGAGTCTCCATAAAAAGCAGTAGTGTTCAGATGATCGTAACATTTTACACTGCAATTCCAAAATCTCGAGATGAAGATATTTTCCACTCCATTCGCTTTTCCTCTTCTAATCTCTTCTTATGCTGAAATTTCCTCAAGGCAACGACATTTTCCAAAATTAGTTGTCCATCAGCAAAGCGGATCTTTAGCAAGGTCGGCAAGGAAAGTCTAAAATGGTAAGAAAACGTTTCTTGCCGGAATTAGGATACCATGGCTTCAATCATCTCTGCTGGGAGGGTTACGCCTGGGGAGGGGAGGGAGGGAGGGAGGGAGGGAGAGGAGAAGACGGATTAATGCTAAGGAAGGTTGATGAAGGGAGGGCAGATTGAGCAAATTCTTCCTTGAAGTTTATTTTTGGGAAGATTTGCCTTTTTGCCTTTCCGTATTTCTCGGTCAATTTTATATACCAAAGTGAAACAATTTTGATTGTTTGTTGAAACTGCTCTGAGGGAAACCGGAATGAAATCACTCTTTTACGATGGAAGTTAAATTATGCTAAAGAAAGGAAGTGTAAATGAAACGGTGATGTATGCCTGTACCAACTTCTGTTCATTTAACAAGCCCTCATACCTCCCAAAATCTTTCACACGCGCGCTAGTGCACACATGCATACACACACGTACACACACACACACACACACACACACACACATATATATATATATATATATATATATATATATATATATATATATATATATATATATATATATATATATATATATATATATATATATATATATATATATATAAACACACACACACACACACATATATATATATATATATATATATATATATATATATATATATATGTATATATATATATGTGTGTGTGTGTGTGTGTGTGTATATGTATGTATATGTACATATGTATGTATGTATGTATGTGTGTATTCTTATAAGATTATTAATAGGGTGGAAATAATTAATACACATGATTAAAACCAAAACTTGCGCTGATTGTTACAGGTGAAAGTATCCTGTATCCTACAATTTCCTAACTGTCTTACGTGATCAGATACCGGTAGAATATGCGGAAGAACAAAATAGTTGTGAAAGTTCTCCAGTCATTCGTCCCCATTCCTTTAAAAAAAGGACTCAAGAGAGAAGTAAGTGGAGAGAACTCATTTTACATCCTACCATATAATGATACAAATCAGACACAAAGCATTAATAGTGATGATCATAACGGATATTAGGATATTCTTTCTGTTGGTGTTTCCTGGCTAGGAGAAATATGGGCGATAGGTTGCCCATCCCGTCGGCGTTTTCGTGAATAGAATTACAGTGCGAAACTGTCACTGTTAGCAGTTTATTGTCAGATTCCATTTATTGTGTCCTATTGCTCACTATCACAGTAATATTGTTTCTCGTCTGTTAGAGTATTTCACTGAGTATTTCACTATCAATTGTTGATGAACCTTTTTGTACCTTGTATAGAGTAATTGTCATCTTTCAAGGTATAAGGCAATATTTTTGATGATTATTACCAGTATTTAGGTAAATATTAATTTATAACATTGTAATGTAATGTTCACGTACCTACTCAGGTCTTACACGTCGCATTTAACATAGTTTGGATATTAAAAAAAAAAGATTTATTGCAATAATTTTTTTTTTCAAAAAATATATATTTCAGGATGAGGATGGGTGCCACCCACCCTGTACTCTATTCATTTATTGTTTTAGGGCGTTTATCGAACACAAACCTGTTTTTTATGATGACGATTGAATAATGCGAAACGCTCTATGTACAAAAACTATTATAACAGAATATTTACTAATATTTGAAATTATTGAACCGCTCGCCTGAGTCCGCTAATTAACTTTATCATCAGCCATCACTAGATCATCAAAGGCCGGCCCACTTTTCCACATTTTTAGTAAATGACCATTATTTTCACAGTTCCAAAGATAAATGGGTTTCATCGTTAAATTAAATACATTTATCTCGACCATTAATTAAAGTCCTTTTTTGTGACCATTTTGTCAGCAATTAGCAGATGTTTTCGGCGTCCTTGTAAATATATGCATGAAAATGTAAGCTTCAGCTTTTGATAGAAATTAAAGGGCTGCTATTGATATCTAGTGACTGGGGACCGAGTTGTTTTTAATAATCTATAAACACTTTATAGAAAAATTATTAAAAACATTTGAATTACAGGAAAAGAACAAAGGGGAAACGTTTGGAAACATTTGGATTATCGTTGCGCAAATAAATGTATAATAAATGATAAATAACTTCAGAGGTACTCCGGAGATAGGGGAGAATAAATGCAATGCCGAGTCATGAAACGAAAAAGGAATTAAAATTGGATATTATTTTATTTAGCTGAAAATTTTATCTTTTAGCCTTACATTCTTTGTGGTTAAACCCTTGATCACATAGGACTTTTTATATAGGGAGTTTCTTTTTCATGCAGGTAATTACTTACATTCAATGCGACGCGTTGTTAAGCTGATAAAATTAATCAGCCGTAATTTAGCTTAATTTATTTTAATCACTTAAAACCCAATCAAATGACATAACAGAGGTTTTGGGTTCGATGAGAAACAACCAGAAGAGTAACGCGCAAATATTCTCAGTTTATATGAGTAAAAGAAAAGTATCACCATATTTCGGGAGGAACGGAATTAGACAGCCTTCGCTTCCCAGGGTACGGCAATAATTACCTTTGTTAGTATGGCACCTGTTTAACACAAAAGAGGACGAAAAATTCGGCAGAGGTGTGTCATGTAAGAACTTCTGCTGTATCGCATTAATGGTCATTATTTCTGTACCATTACAGAAAAGAGATCATATATATATATATATATTATATATATATATATATATATATATATATATATATATATATATATATATATATATATATATATATATATATATATATATATATATATATATATATATATAGCCATATATAAATATAAAGCTCATGTCATCTAAGCAGTAGAAATGAAAGCTTTATAACCTCATAAATATCACATAACAATAGCCTTATGATTTATTTTTACAATTGATTATATAAGAATATAGTTTGCAAGTTACTAAGTATCATAATAATGTTCGATAATGGACTTTCAATGGTCTCATTAAAAGCGAGACGGTAGCCTTAAGCACCAACGAAGGCCATTTCCTTTAAAATATGTCAATCCTTGCAGAATTATAAGCAAAATTACCGACTAGGACGATGGTCATCAAAAAAAATTAGCTAACACGCTTTAGAAATTTCCTCAACCACTCCCACATTGACAATAACATTAACGAAAAATTCTTTCCTTCAGACCATGGGAAAAGTACACTGATGCTAAGTACATTCCCGTGAACATCACCACATAATTACATTTTATATTCATGAAACAGAATGTTGATATTCATAAAAAAATTCCTCTTGCCTCCGACAGAGAAAGTAAACCCCGCAGCCTTCTGTGACAGTATATGTGAATTTCCACGTATATTTCGGCGTGGTATTCATATTCAAATTCCATATAGATATGATGCTAGGCGGGCAGGCAACAAGGAATGCCAGATCAAAAACATCAGGGTCGGGAAGTCTAAATCTTTTTCTGGGTTATATATCAACATGGCTCGCCCTTACATGCAAGATATTCAGGTTTTTCACCATATCTATGCGAGGAATTAATCCGAAGGGACTTTCTTTACTCTTGTTTTGTGAGTTTCTGAGTGGATATTGTTTGTTCATGCTTGCCTATTTTTTTTATGATAAGTTCCTGTTAGAGAAGAGCATTTGATTTGATGATTGTTAATGCTCATAGTTTGAATTATTTTATGTAATGTGTCGTAGATTGCACTGGGTTTAAGAAAAGTTCATAGCCTGAATTATTTCGTATAATGTATCTTAGATTGCACTGGATTTAAAAAAATCTGAAAAACTCATATTTGCTTACATACCGATTTACTGAGCTTAAAAATTTCCACCTCAGTAGAAAAAAAATGTGATACTGTTCATTATAATTTAAAGGACCATGGGCACCCTTTAAACGAGATAAATACTTATTATTCACCGAGTTGAATAAGGATTTGATGTGACGAATTTTAAAATACCTCAGAAGTCAATCTGCTCTTCTGGAAAGATATAAGGAAACGCGCAACCAGTGACCAGAAGCGTAGGGAGTTACGCTAGGGACCGAAATTCTTCGCAGGGGAAACTAAACTTGACCGAATTAATATTCCGAAGGCGGTCTCGATTTCTCTCTGACAGATGTGAATTAACATAGAGATGTCCCAGATGGGTATAACTTACTCTGTCTAAGTACAAATGAACAAATATCCGCAAACCATCAACAACAAGCGATGGGTGATGTAAAATTTTAAAAAAAGCTGCGAGGAAATATTTCCAACAAAGAAGAGCTAAATGACACTTAACATTCTTCTCAACGTATCATTTTCATGCGCGGTCCTTCGCAGAGAGAGAGAGAGAGAGAGAGAGAGAGAGAGAGAGAGAGAGAGAGAGAGGGGAGGGGGGGGAAGAGTACCGATAATTTCACGACTCACTGACTCCAACTTGTATATAGCCAATCGGAAACCGCTGTAGATTAATATCCATCTTTTTCATCAACATTCAGTGTCAAAAACTTTGGTAAACCAGAAAGTCAACAATTTCCGATGAACCTAGAACGTCCGCATAAAACAGGAGACTAAGTTTATATATAATTACCATTTAGTTTATATGTATACACATATATTTATATATGTACTGTATATTATATGTATATATATATATATATATATATATATATATATATATATATATATATATATAAATATATCATTATAAACAAAGCCCCTGTTTCTCCTTTATCCCAGATTCCTTTGTATGTGCACAAATATATTATATCATGCCTACTTACAAATCTGGGGTCATAGATAGTTCATATGCGACCTTGTACATCATCGTATCAAAATTATACAAAAATGCATGCATGTTCCATACACGTAAACAGCAAACTACACGAATTTATTTTAGTATAAAGTATAATATTGTACCGTGAGTTAAGAGAGAGAGAGAGAGAGAGAGAGAGAGAGAGAGAGAGAGAGAGAGAGAGAGAGAGAGAGAGAGGCCGGAGTTTGGCTGAATTCCAAGCTACTTTTTAGCGTGTTAGTGTAATTCCACAGTCCATAACAGCCAGAGATACGAAACTGCCGGACAATTATTCTCCTCACTGAATAACTTTTGTTGCCTAGTACTGTAGCTTATCCCCCTTGCTTAAATCTCCTTATTCTACATATTTCAGCACAAAGAAGCAGGCATCTCTTCACTACCGAGTCACGTTAATTTTGTTTTTCCCTGACATTCTCATATACGCGCTAACGGACACGTTTCTTTAGCATACTCGCCAACGGAGAGAGAATAGGAAGTTTCCATTCCGGGGTTTTGCCGGGGGGTGGGGGGCGGTGCCTGTTGGACAGCGTATGAGTACGTTCTATTAAAAACATGTTTTTTTCCGAAACTGTATCAGAAGCAGTTATTGAAAATTAAAACTGAATAACTTGGATTATATTTGTGAATAATATTTTTTAATATTGTGATTCTAATTTCTATACGAAAAATAATTGTAATTAACTGTTATGCTGTGTACAGCAGAGTCGATACCAACTGATAGCGTGATGGCCGGGTGGGCAAAGTCACTGTCCTTTGTTGTTTATAAACCAAACCAAGATATATATATATATATATATATATATATATATATATATATATATATATATATATATATATATGTGTGTGTGTGTGTGTGTGTGTGTGTGTATGTATGTATATGTATAAGTACAGTATATGTATATATGTGTATATATATATATATATATATATATATATATATATATATATATATATAGTATAATATATATATATATATATATATATATATATGTATATATATATATATATATATATATATATATATATATATGTGTGTGTGTGTGTGTGTGTGTGTGTGTGTGTGTGTTGTGTGTGTGTGTGTGTACACAATTCATTTAAACAAACACCAACTTCAAACTCACCTCGCATATCAGAATGCACTTGCAGAATTCCACAAGCACCTGCACACAAACAAACATGCATTTCATGATTAAAATAATGCGCGAGGATAGGAAAAGAATTATATTGGATAACAGATGCGACCAAAAGAAAAATGTTTCGGCCTGGTATTACACGAAGATTAATGCCTCCGGAGGGGAAGGGATTAGCGCTCTGGTAACAATACTTTTTCACATGAATAAGGAGTTGAACTTTTGTTTATTACGCTCTTTTTACAAGCACAGCCTATGGAAAATTGCCGGAGTTTTCCACGAGTTTATGGTCTTATCCACAATTTTATAATTGCTATTTAATTAAGGATTTAATAACTTTTAAATAGAAACTCTGCACCTAACAATAGGAGATAATAGCTTACTTTATCATGTTTTTCTCTTTCCAACTTATTTATTTTAGCGTAGTTCTGCTTCTTTTCCAGAGTATTTATTATCACCCTCTTCTGTTGCCATTTTCGGGCATTCATTTATAATCCTTTCTTCATCCTTTGCAAGTTGTCATACGTGGTTTTTCAACTCCATGAGAAAGTATCTACGAAAACAATGAACATTAAGTTTTAAATGTTAAATTACATCACCAGAAATACATTTGGTCTTCTATGTGTCCCCTAATTGTGTCATTATTCAATACCAAACAACCATAAATATGTATCAGACGATGAGTCATAGTTCTTGGTATGGTGAATGAGTTCACCAAAATACTAGCGGAACCTCTTGAGTTGCTCAATAAGCTGTGGTTAACTCCCATGTCTTCCTAATTTTATTTTTTAATTCTCTTTTCTTATATTCTTATTTGAGTCTTTGTTCGTATCACGCTTATTCATCATTTGTATTTCAGCAACACACATGTCCACCAAACACCAAATATTCTCAGTCCCTGAACAAGTTTGTTTAACAGCAAAGCTAATTTCCTTAGGTAGAATTCTTGCCCCTGAATCTTCTTAGCCTCTGTCCAGTGGAGGCAGATCGGTCTAGTGCGTTGTTTAGAGACGCCTGTACTTGTTGGAAATGCGTGACGTCCTTTTAAAAACTTATTATTATCACGGTAATCCAGTACTGTACAGATTAATAATGTCTAGTAGGTATTGAGTCTTCTCCTAGAGATGTCCTTCCTCCAATGAAACGTATTAGTAGATGATCAAATGTGATTTATTCAGACATAGTAGAATTCTTCTGTCCCACTGCAGATTTGCATCATTGTCAGTTAGTAAGAGAATTATTATTGGAACACCAATGACTGATTGTTGTTCCTTTGTTTGTGAATACCCCCTTGGAAACTGATTACAACGGGCTGTCTCTCCCCATTTGCTTTTCTGCATATACTTTTGTAACAATACAGATAACATTTAATAAAATGAACATGCCATTTTCACTCCTGTTTAAAAAAAGCGTGAATTTAACTTCTTGCTCAACGGGAAATCTTATTTATAAATGCTGTCTCGTCAGTGGTGAGTCTCTTGAAATTTCATAATCGTATGAGAGAAAACGGTGTTTCCATGAGGCATTTCAGAACCTGAAATAAGAAGAGTCCTTGTAAGAGTATGAGTTAAAACCAAGTGATTTTTCCACAGTTCTTTGTTCCTTTGAAACGGTGAAATTCTTATCCTGTTGATGGAAACAGCACCTTGTCTACTTTTTTCCAAAATGGAAAAAGGAAAGAAAAAATAGTCTCTATACCCTTGTCTGAAGTCAGAATTGCTGGAACTTAATATTTGATTTCCTACGTAGTGATATTTCAGCACAATGTAAAGTGAATATGAATAATACCGGTACTATGATAATAGGTTCGATTAAAGGAAATTTTTTAGAATAAAAGCTTTTGTCATAATACCTTGTGGCCCATGACCCATTCCTGTATATGAAAGTTATATATCATTTAGTGAGACATGCGTGGTGTGTTATCAAATTACATCATAACATACTTTCGTGGCCTTTTGCGTTGTTCCACAATCGCATGTACTTATAATCAATAACTGAAAATAACAGTTATGTAATAATTAACGTGAAAACCCGTCCTTAAATGTGAAATCAGACCATTTTCGACCGTTAATGGCCACATTACTTCCTCGCTCAGAATAGGAGAGTGATGAATGATTTAGGGACCTAATTTCTCAAGCAGTCTTGAATGGTAGATTATATGGCATCCGAAATCCTTGGACAGTGCAACAAGGCCTGACAAGAGATAATCAAATGAATATAGGTTCAATAGCATTTTGGGTGAACCTCCTGGTTTTATGTTGAGTGGGTCCTAACCTGCTTTAAGTGTAAATACGAGTTAATCAGTGAATCAAAAAAACAAACAAATTGTTGCTATACACTCTGCTTCTGTCATTGTTATGTCCCGAATTACATCTGTATTTTATTTTAATGTTGTTTATCACAAATGTCTGTTTATGAGGCATATTACAACCCTACAGTTAATTTTTGTAACCCTCCAAATTGTGACACCTGTAATTTATTTATGATTTTGTCCTCTCAATGAAGCAACTTCAATTTCCCAACATTTGAAACGAATGGTTCTTACGTAAACAGTTTCCACGGCATCCAATTTGGGTTGTTACTTATGTAAGTATAAACAAGATTATTTCTAAGAACAGTAATAACCGAACTTTTCATATTAGATTTTCCTTTGGGAAATTCTTTTTCCCACAGAAACCACTCTAAGAGGTATGATACTTCTTGCGTGGTATTAAGTATTGTAAATATCTTTGAGCATTTGCTTTTCCCCGAAAACATGCGTCATTTCCGATCTTATGGTATTTGGACGACTAGGAGTAAAATATGTTTCTTTCCCTACAGTATCACTGATTTTGATTCGATTTTACTTTGGCCATTGGGGTTAAAAATCAGTCTTATTTCATAAATTGTTTTTAAATAACGTGGTCGGTATGTGCAAAAGTTAAGGCAGGCGCCCATGCTCTGTTTAAAATTCAAAATCTTAATACTCAGGCGACCAGTTTGTAAAGCACGTTAAAATAGATTATTTTCTAGTCCAAATGTTACTAGAATATAATTACAACTAATCAGATGAACGTAGGATATAAAAAAAAGTTTTTTCCATGTGCTAAGACTTTGTAATTGCAGATATCTCTACGTGTTGGCATTTGAAATACCGGATCACGTCGAGATTAGCGAACCCACTCGCATCAGGGTTCGCTATTCTTTGCAAGAAGATTATTGGGTTCGTTATTCTTTACATGGGAATAATCGGGTTCGCTGTTCTAGCCATGAACACTTCGGTACCAGACATTTGATCCCCCAGGGGCTAGTACTAAACACGGCGAAACAGTGTAGATGAATCACTGTTTCGCCGTGTTTAGTACTAGCCCTCATGTGGAACTGGAATTCGGACCGGAAAGGGTTGGCCATTCTTTTCATGGGGACCATTGGGTTCACTAATCTTGACATGATCCGAAATATTTCTTCTTGGTAGTACATTCGAGAAAAGAATCCCCTGCCCCTTTTTTTTTTTTTTTTTTTTTTTTTGGTCATCCTACAACAAATCTGAAATGTCTGAAATCACGAATAGGTGATAAAAAGAAAATCTACTCTACCTTTGTCCTCCATTCACAATTGACTCAATTACCACATTTCAGCTCAGGTAGGACCAGCAGGCAACTACTTTTTATGTGCGTAAATGATTAATTCTACTTAATATGTGATATATATGACATTTAAAATTATTTTTGAATAACTCTCTTCCCATGAACACCTCCGCCTCGTGAATCACTTACATTTTTATACGCTCAGATGCGATACACATTAAAGAAAGATTTAGTGAAACATTAAGGATGGAACTCTAGTAAAACAATTCCGCACAAGGCACAATGCAGGTGGAAGTAATATGAAACACTCATGAAAAGGAATTGAAGCGAACAGGGCATAGGAAATGGGGAGTAATTCAATTGTATCCCCCTTACTGAATTTTCCATCTCATTTATCCTGGGCGTACGTAGGACGGAGAGGCAACTTAACTGATGGGGAAAACGCAAAGTGATAAATATGAATGAGAGATAACTCCGAGACCAGACAGAGTCATATGTTAGGGCTAAGATATGTTGCCTCTCTGTTCAACTTAATATACAGTCGTAGAGGTAAACTGGTGTCTCCATTGTGGGCGGTAACGCTGCTACGCAATGGCGGAGTTCGCGCGTCAAGTGAATGAAAGCCTCGAGTTCATTTCAGTGTATTATTATTATCCTAATTTAAAATATACATGCTATGATCATTTTAAGGTCATTTACATCTGTACGTTACAGTGTCCCGAGATAAATTCGTTGGACATATAAGAAGCCAAGCTGTTGCGAACAACCTTGGAATCATGGAAATTATAAGTCAATCAGACTTCCTTTACAAATTTATGGTAATTCTTAATTAAAACCACCGCGGCCAATTAAACTAGACACCCATATTTAAGAGGATCAAAAATCATTAACAGAAAAAGCTGATTAGGATATTTCACTCAAGAGATCTGACATAGCCTATACCTGAAATGGTATGTCACAAATTATTATCATTACTTTTCGAAAGTTCTCATATTCGTATTTACCCCAAACGAGTAAGTTACCAAAGAGGCTTCAACAAAATAGAACAGAAGTATGTGGAAAAGACGATGAAACAGGGAAAAGATAAGAGAAAACTAAAGCATTAAGGAATAAAATGGAACAAAATAAGCAAAGGAAACCAATATACGATAAACGACAGTCTTCCTGTAACGAGAGTCTCATATATCCACGCTGAAGAGACGTAATAACTACGACAATAAATCCACAATTTTTCAGCTCAAAAATCCCTCGGTGAAATCCACGGAGGAATTAATTCATCTTTTATGCCCTTACCCAAGGACATCTGGTACTGTCGTGGTTATCAGACTAGGCAGGTTCTTCCAGAAATAGACAAAGATTTGTAAGCACAAAATAATATCAGATTTTGTAGTTGCATCGTCCTCGATGCGGATGGAATAATTGTATAACCCAAGTAGTTTGTTATTTGTTATGCCTGTCTCCTGTTTGATTTCACTCAGAGATTACTCTTACACTACTGTAAAGATTATTTTCTATATGAAATTGCTATCAGTAAAAAAAAAAAACAAATGTGGTGATGTTCCTAACAGGATTAGAACAACCTAGAACCAGTATAATTATGCTATCAGAAAATCAACTAAAATTGACGATTGGTTTTACGTTATTATTTTCCCGATGGTTTAACTGTTTTAAAGAAAATTCATTATGATTTTTCTTCAATTCTGTCATTTAGTTTACCAAAATATAGATATAAAAGCTAGTCAAAAACGTCCAGTAATCGACTGATAAACGCAATTGATACAAGAACTTTATCATGAATTCCTTATTTCTTTTCGCTTAACTATCATAATCTTTTTATATAATTAGAAGGAAAATTTAAAAGCGTTATCAGAAAACATTGCAGATAATATTTCTCTTAAATTAAGGTCTCTTACGACCATCTGGTATTGAATTTGATGGTTCAGTAAAAAGACAAAAAAAAAAAAAAATAATGTTATCCGACTAACAAATCTGATTTTAATTAAAAAAAAAAGTGGGGAAAATGCATACCTTTCCCATTAAAGTAATATCTTTATCCAATAATTTGGTGGTTATGAAAGAAAAACAGTACATTTCAAACTAACAATTTTTAGCGCTCGGTAAACATTAGCCAAATTTTTAGGGTTATTGCAAATAACGAAAACTATTCATCAGTGAATATTGTCAAGAATAACTTGGTCAAATAAGAGGTGAGATAAAATTCCATTCTTTGGATATGAATAAGAACTTTAACATTCTGACAAAAAACAACAAATCTTTATTTATTTATTTATTTATTTATTTATTTTTTTTGCATCAAACGTACCCAATGACAGCTTTCTTTTCAAGCTTGAAAAAAAAGAAGAAAAATACTTTTTTTTTTCCCAGAAACACGCTGAACTAACAATTCCTTTTTCAGTATTTGTGGTAACCATTATAAAGAATAATATGATTGCCTTTACAAATATTTTTTGGGGGGAAGTGAACGGAGTAATTATTTATTATTACTTATTGGAAATCCTTAAGATATAATCTTCAGGGAAAAAAATATTGTTTTATCATAAAGAAATTCAGTGGTAAGCGAGAATTTTGAATTATGCATTTAATTTTTTTATTCCTTTAGAGAATTTAGCTAGAATTTTGATAATCAGCAGCGAGTAAAATATCCTTTGATGATTATAATCCCATCAGAAGTGATGAAAAAACTCGACAGGACTATAAGCCTTCAAAAAGAGATAGCTGTAGATATTGCTAATCTAATTCCCATTAGTATGCAGGGGACTGAGTGGATATAAAATGATCGGGCGAATAACGGAAAATAAAATGATTTGTTAAACAGAACAAATTGGGTGAATGCGGCTATGGCTTAGTCGCTACGCACTGGTCTTCAGATTAGTAAAGTGAGACATCTTTGGGTCTGACCAGCTCACGGATGGGTGATCAGTAATGAATGGCAAGTACTGACGTGTTCGCTGTAAAACAAAACTAATCCCTCGATCAGTAGGTTAAAGATAATTTTAGTTCCTCGTTGGACTAGTCGGTAGAGTTCTCGGTAAGCACTCTGCTAGGCCCGAGTTCGAGTCTCCGACCGGCCAATGAATAATTAGAGGAATTTATTTCTGGTGATAGAAATTCGTTTATCTCTATAATGTGGTTCGGATTCCACAATAAGCTGTAGGTCCCGTTGCTAGGTAACCACTTGGTTCTTAGCCACGTAAAAGATGGCTACTGAAGATACCACAGGCTTTTAGTTCATAAATATCTCTGATTACACGCTGTGTTGTGGTCGTAGGGTTCGCGCCCTCATCCCAAAAATCAATGCGTAATACCCTACGGAGCCCCAACAGTTCATAAAGATTTTAATCATATTTATTTTATATACTAAATATATATTTTGAATGTAAAAGTTTAATATATATTTATTTTTTGCTGGTTCTATCCAGCATCTTCTTTTTTTTCTTTTAACGTGCTTTTATTCCCATTTTTGTATGGGGTTCGATATTTTGAAGGACTTTTTGATTTGGCTTTGGGGAGATGGTCTCGATCGGCTGCCCTGCCTGACATCGCTTAGACCCCGGTCATTCTTCATTATTTACGTTCATAGTTTAACACTGAATTTCACTAGTACGTCATCATTCACCTATTCATTATCAATCACATCACTAACTTATACATTTCACCTTCATTATGGCGCTGAATAATCCCGATGGGTTCCGGCTCATGGTCTTCAATCAGTCAACCTTCAGTACCGGAAAATTAAGGGGAAGGGTGAGAAATGTATTATCATTGAAAACAAATGTGATCCCTGTTTTGTTTTTTTTTATTCAGAAACATCATTCTAAAGCATATAATTATCATCCGTTATCGTAGTCTGAGTTATTTCGACAGATCTCGTGTACGTACCTAAATGAAAACGTAATCCGATTGACCTTACAGAGAGATTACCGCGATGCATTTTTCATTTTCGTAAATGGCTGATCATACTCCTGTTGTTTTTTTTTCACATTGTCTAAAAGCAGTGCGTCTCTCTCTCTCTCTCTCTCTCTCTCTCTCTCTCTCTCTCTCTGAATTTTTTTATGCCAACTGAACATAGACACTCCTGATTAACTAGAAAATCAAATTATTTTTCGAAACTTACTTTTTGTGGCCTTGAAACTGAATATTTCCCGCAGATCTATGTATCCTCAACTATTAATTTTTATACTTCATACAACTGACCACCACCAAGTCAATAAAGTCAATACCAATAAGTACAACACCCCCAGTCCTCCCATGTATGTGTTTGTGCGCATGTCGTTCGTTTTTTTTTTTTTCCGACAACTAAAGAGAACGACGCATGGACGTCGTACATAAATAACAAATTTCTGTACCATTGCTACGGAAAACAGAGAGAGCACATGTAGTAACACAGAAAAGAAAAAGAAAAAAAGGTATGATCGAGGAACAGAATGTAGAATGGGAAAGAAGTCATCCGTGAGTGAGGCGGCAATTAAGAGGTTGCCATGGCAACGATCTTGGCTGAATGATATACGCATTACTCGCGTGATGCTTGTATCCAGGCGAACGTGGGGTGTGCCTGTCTCGCGATTTTTGTAGGTGTATCCGTCCCTGTTCGTGCTAGTGTGTCTGCGTGTGTGTCTGTATACGTATACGTACAGCTCCGGCACACATATCATGCATATTCATGCGTGTGTGTGTGTGTGTGTGGGTTTTAGTAGCATAAATGAAAATACATAACTGCTCCGTTTCCATCCTCCCTCACAAAACATTGTTTTGTAGAAGGCCTTTTTTTTGTATTCAGTTAATAATGGATATTGCATTTGTTCAAATTTGTCTAAATTTGTCTCTCTCTCTCTCTCTCTCTCTCTCTCTCTCTCTCTCTCTCTCTCTGCAATACAAAGGTTCTCATTTCTATATATCATATGTTATTTATACCATATTTGGTAAGGTAAGGCAAGGTAAGTTTGACTTTGCACGTAAAATTTCTCATCCTTAAAGCAGTAAAACATTAGCAATGAGTATCTAAGTTCTAACTTGCTTTTTAGAGGCGAACAAAAGCCAAACGAAGTAGCGATTATTTCCGTTTTCAGAGGATCACAATTTACGTTAGAGCACATAATTACCTCTCCAAATCCCTTTAATTTTTCAAAGGATAGAGGAAGAGTAGAGAAAGGATCACATGCCTAGTTCTTTACAGATTTTGCAAATACGCCACTGGTAACAGCATGACCTGCTGTATATTTGGATTTGTACTCGCTTGTTCTAAGAACCAGTAAAAGCCAAAGGAAAAAACGTTCATATGACTTTCAGAACAGTTTTGTTGAAAGATTTTTTGGGGTAAAACAAGAAAGTATGTCTTAGGTGTGATCTTTAAAGATCATTTTAAAGAGACGGGTGAATAGTAGACCTATGGCCGTATTTTTAAGTTTCTAAATGATTATTTTTTTATTAGAACCAGAAAAGGCTAACCGAACAACCTAATATATAATCCTTTTAAAGTCTATGTGAACAGATCAAAGCAAAACTACGAATTCACTTTTAGATCCACGTCAACCTTTTTATGAGCGTGCCAAAGGAATGCCCGAGGCAGGAGAGAGTACGTCAAGTTCTTTCGAAACATTTAAAAAAAAAAATCAAGTGAAAGTAAAATAAACGACCCCATACCGTTGACAGGGGTTTGTCGATGAATAACCTCAAGGCCACCTTACTTCAACCTTGCTATCTCGCGTTTAACGAGCAGTGGAACTGGCAGTTGACGCAGTGCATTTATCTTCTGTATGTCAACACCAGTATCACTCCCCGGGGCCTTGTTTACCAAGGCAGCAATTGATATTGTTGCTTCAGTTCCTCGTGCTTCCTTCGGCGGGAATGCATTGTTCTGTGCCAGGCTTTTATTTGGACGGGAATTTTTTGTCTTTTCTTATAATATTCTGTCATGCACGCATGACAAGTGATCTGGCAGTACCGTCGCGTGATGTTTATTGTTTGTGAATGTTTATTTTTCCGTCAGTTGCCGAATTCTGGATTTTTTTTTTTTATTCGTGCTTCTGGTTTGACTCACAGTCATCCATGCGTGTGTTTTACATGAAGAGCTTGTTATGAAAATTGCAGTGTATTCGAATATAGTAAACAAAAAATACCGAAGATAGATTTATTTGCATGCCAGTCCCATAGAGTCTACATTATTTTATTTTGAAAATACACACACATATATATATATATATATATATATATATATATATATATATATATATATATATATATATATAAAATAGAATTAACTTAACCATATTTAAAAAAATATGAGAATAATGTCTTTTTTAACCTTTACATTATTTTATTTTGAAAATACACTCACACACACGCTCATATATATATATATATATATATATATATATATATATATATATATATATATATATATATATATATATAGATAGATAGATAGATAGATAGATAGATAGATAGATATAATATATACAAACAGCATTAACATAACCATATTTAAGAAAATATATATAACAAAAACGTCTTTTTTTTTTTATCTGGGTATTTCCAAGTAAAACACTTCTTCCATTTCTTCTGGAAAGACTGACAGCGTCCCTACTCAAAAACCCCGGACGCCACGTTGCCCTTCAGCGGCGCAAAAACTGATCGCACTTTTCCCTCCGGCTCTAATATTTGCTCTCTCGGCGGCTACTATCGTCACCCTGCGGAAGGATACGGACGTTTCCTTCGTGTTTGACAGTTTTCCCTTCCGCGGATCCGCCAAACTGTCAGCGGTTCCTCGCCGGCACCGTCCGCCATTGTCGCGGAGAAAGCGTGAATGGATTTTTCCCTCCTGAAGATAAGAGGGGTGGTGACGTCCAATGAGGAAACGACATTTCTCTCCGAGTTAATGTTGTACTCGAGGGCTGACGTAGGGCTGTTGCACCTCGCCCGCCGCGAAATTTATTTTTGGAGTACTTGTGTTTTGTGGTCTTTTGGTGATGGGATTGAAAATATTGTGTGATGGAAAAGAACGCGATGAAAAAATAAAATATGTGTATGTATGTATGTATGCGCCTATAACTACATATCTACTTATTATATATAAACACACACACATATATATACATATATATATATATACTGTATATATATATATATATATATATATATATATATATATATATATATATATATTTATTTATTTACATATTTATTTATTTATATATTATAGATAGATATAGATATACAATACATAATGCCACGAAGTATTTAAAGAGTAGAACAAGATAGATAGTGGTTGCCAGGCTTTTCGACACGCGGTCACTTTTTAAAGGATCGTGTGTCGAAAAGGCCTGGCAACCACGCCATTGGTTCACCTTTCCTTCCTGGCATTTGCCTTTATTTATACACTCA
The DNA here is from genome assembly GCF_040412425.1 of Macrobrachium rosenbergii. Lineage (NCBI taxonomy): Eukaryota > Metazoa > Arthropoda > Malacostraca > Decapoda > Palaemonidae > Macrobrachium > Macrobrachium rosenbergii. The sequence goes on along the minus strand of NC_089784.1, from coordinate 2,419,754 downwards.
TCACGTTCCATACCTTCGTGATTCAGTTAACACACACACACACACAAACACAGACATGTGTGTTTATAGGGCTTTATTTGAGAAGTCTAGGAACGCATAACTCACACTCTGCAATCTCAATATATAGTTGAATATTATTTTCTCATCTACTCTGTGTGGATTTTTCATTAGAATTTTCTTGTAATAAACCTTTTAGCCATTGAAGGGATATGCAATAATAATAATAATAATAATAATAATAATAATAATAATAATAATAATAATAATAATAATAATTGCTAAGCTAATTTTTGAAATATAATTCAGTTCCATTACCTGCTCGTTTATAAAAGCACCTAGTCAATAATAATAATAATAATAATAATAATAATAATAATAATAATAATAATAATAATAATAGATTTTTTACTTTTTCCCCATGAAATGACAAATATAGGCGAGCTGTTAGCACGCACCTCCAATGAAGAGAATTCCGCAATAAGGAAAATAGAAAAAGTCTTCTACAAATAAATGCAGCTGAGGCAGCGCTAATAATAATAATAATAATAATAATAATAATAATAATAATAATCTTTATTTCGGCTCAGGGCCATATGCATGGACCATACAAATACAACGCACACACTCTGGGTACATAAGGTAACATGATGAAAATAATTATCGACAGTATCCACACAATTGCTGAAGAAGTATAAAAAAAAAATAGAATTCATAATAACGGCAATGCCAGTAATTATATGGAGAATGATAGAATAAAAAAACGAGATGATAACTTTGCACGTGGTAAACCACATCCAATATCAGAAGGCAAATTACTCTTCGAAATTGCCTGAGTAAGGCAAGTGTCTAAGTGTTGACTCTTCTCTTACGGGACGTTTCTTGAGAACAGCGGAGGTCTCGGCTTTTCAGGTTTCAAACGCGAATGTATTTTTTTCCGTCCTCAGTTAGCTTTGCCGAATCTTTCGAGGTTCAAACAGACAGGGGATTCTTTGGTTTTATGTTAGTGAGTCGCTAATGTGTGTGTGTATATATGTATGTATATATATATATATATATATATATATATATATATATATATATATATATATATATATATATATATATATATATATATATATATATATATATATATATATATATATATATATATATATATATATATATATATATATATATATATATATATATATATATATATATATATATATATATATCCATATATATATATACATACACACATGTGTATATAATGTGTGTACTATTCTAATACGACACAAAAATTCGGATAATTCAAACCGAACTTCAGTCTCTGGTAGCCACGGGCAAGCAACCGTTTTGGAATTGGAGGAGAGAGACGAGACCAAAACCACGAGACCAACAAAGATAAATCCGACAATCAAAATGAATCCCGAACCACACCACTTTCCAAGTCCCTAACTTAAACGACCCCTGTTAGTGTTTTGCGTGATAACAAGCCCCCGTCCCGCACTGGAACATTTGTAACTGGTTGTTGGGGGGGGGGCGGCCTTTCCGCGCATATTGTTGAAATTGGAATGTAACTGGAAACGGATTTGCTGGAAGGCTGTGATGATAAATTGTAATTCATTGGAATGTTAGTGCTGCTTTAATGGGACCGAGTTTTAGTGAAAGTATTCGCAGACATTAGCAATGTACGATCTGTTGTAGATGCCTAGCGTCCTTATAAGGTATAAAAACTAGATTTTTCATTTGTGTTTTAAAAGGCATGCGAGCTGTGCATTTATTTTAAAAGATATGCGATTTATTTAAGCGTTAAAGGATAAGATATGCATATCATAGTCAGTTGTAAACTCATTCAAAATCCCTCGAACTAAAGAGCAACCTTTCATTTTCTTATACAAAGATTTCTTTCTGGAGCAACGTGCCTGTTTAAAAACTTCTTTGAAGAACTCACTAATGAAAATCACATAAAAATCATATTAAATAAAGCTACAATAGATCTATATATTATTTATAAAACATTATGCAAGACTAAACTATTTTTAAACTATTTTTTTTTCCTATTACATGACACGGTAGGCATCATTTCAAGCTAAAGGAATGTACCTCCACTCCCACCGTAATTCACACTGGATGGCATTTCTCAGGATTTGTGTAGTTCACTTTTATTAGATAATTAGAATATAAAGAATAAAAGAGTGAATAGCTTAGCTATCATTTTACCCAGAATTTCCAAACCATATGAATTACAAAGGGATGGTTGCAGAATGCAACGAATAACATAACATTTAACAGCAACTTGCAAAAACATTACCAATGTAAAAGACAGAAACGCATTTAATGTCGATGATTTATTAGGAATTTCGGTATACTCGAGGAGAAGTCTTTTGACACAATAGAATATGTTGCCTGTGTTCCTTGACAAACTATTCGCAATAATAGTAGCACTCATGCCTGCTCATATTTTGAGTATTTTGGTCCAAATTGTTGTTGGATCTGTGTTGGGAGTTAGGACTTGTGATTACTCAAGCGCAAAAATACCACCGACATTCACACAACAGAGAAAAATTGAATAAGTGTGGAGCAACTCTTACCTTTGGTAGCTTGTCTCTGTCCAATATATATATATATGTATATATATATATATATATATATATATATATATATATATATATATATATATATATATATATATATATATATATATATATGAGTGAATGTCTGTATATGTGTTTGTCCACTTTAGAAATCCGAACCACTTGACAGACCCAGACAAAATTTTGCCCACTGCCTCTGTGTCGTCCCAGAAAGTTTTATAACTCAAGATCAAACCCCTACCCCGTGACAGACATACGAACACAGACAAAACAAATGAGATTTTCGTTTTTACATCATTTCCTTCAGTGCTTTCTGGGTTAATTCTCATTTTTCATATAATATATATACATTTATATATATATATATATATATATATATATATATATATATATATATATATATATATATATATATATATATATATATATATATATATATAGGGAAGAGAGAGAGAGAGAGAGAGAGAGAGAGAGAGAGAGAGAGAGAGAGAGAAAGATAAAAACAAGAAGCACCGTGTACCGTCGAAAGTCGAACACGGGTTGGCCAGTTTCGAGCGAGATCCAAACTAGCCAGCCCGTGTTCGATTGTCGAGCGGTACACGATTCCTGAAATCCAGAATGCTTCTGTTAACCAAAGTGCTAAATTAGGTACCTAGTTGTTAGTCGACTGTCGTGTGTTGTATCCAGGTTTCAGAAAGAGAGAGAAAGAGAGAGGGAAGAAGGAAGAGAGATGTAAAGCCGTAGACGTAATATTTATTGCACCGTCGAAAACATACGCCATCAAATCGGGAGGCCCTCGGCGAGGCATTCTTTACCCCACTGAGATAAAACATTAGAAGATATTCCTCTCTCTCTCTCTCTCTCTCTCTCTCTCTCTCTCTCTCTCTCTCTGTATTTCTTATTGTCATGCCTCATTGATAGAGACACGTAAAAAGTAGAAATAATCTTCAAGTACGAAACACTTAACTCGAATTCTATAAAAAGAAAACGGAAGATGAACAATACCAGACTAGCCATCAAGGCAGGACGGGAAAAGAAGAAGAAGAGTTCAGAGGGTAAAGCGCGAACCCTAATTGGGAAAAGGAGCCCATGGAAGATTCCTCGAACGTGATATGTCGGTTGCTCGACGCTGCGAGTTTTGTGCTTAATGCTGTGGCAAGAAACTTCCGACATAAAAAGGTTAATTGGACTAGTGTTTTATGACACTCAGATTATGATGGGAGGGGAAAACGTAAGTCGCAGGACTCCCGCAGCAGGATGTGCGCAGCGGTTGTTTTTTGTTTGTTTCGTCTAGGATGATGAAGATGCGTAAAAGTTTTATTTTCTTTAGAGATGGGGGAAAAAGTGAGGTCTATCAATGATTGACCATAACGAACTAAATAGTTGCTAGAGTTTACTCTAGGGGATGTCTTTTTGCTGTCAGATATAGGTTTTGTGTCTACATCGTAGGTACTTCCCTCTGTTTGGGTGTAAAAGATGAGAATAAACTGCGTGGCGTTGATACACAAACGTCACAATAGCCTTGACGATAAGGCTTAAAATGTTACTGAGAAATGCAGAGAAACATTCTTCCTTCCTCCTTGAGAATAATGAGAGTAAATTCGGAACGGCATCCATTATAAGTGGCACCATTCTGTAGGCTGACTACGTTAAAATAATAGAAAAAATAAATTCCAGCGTAAATTTTCTTTGATTTCTACTTCTTCAAAATTTTAGAGCCAAGTAGACTGCTCTTGACCTCCACACTAAAGTTTATTTAGAGAAAACAAAATGTGCATACATAAAATTACTGTAAAAAAGTAAACAAATACGATTTTCACGTCAAAATTTAGTATATATGAGGTATATGGAACCTAATATTTCTTTACGAATTTGTCCATTCCTAACAATCAGGTATGAATATCTGTTGAGATTTGGATAATATCAATAAGGATTTTCTGTAAGAATTCGGCGACACAATGATACCGTTAGCATGTCATGTAACACTCAATGGATATTTCATTTAAATATTAAATATTTTTATCTTGTAAATTCTTTTCATAAAAATACTGTGTCCATTCAAAAGATTAAAAATAAGTGGATCGTGGAAATAGGGAATTCATTCAGAAAAAGACATTTATTTCAAAGAATTTCGTTGCGTGTAACTCAGTATATTTGGAAAGAGGCGTTGCAACATTATGCAACTTGCTTACACTGAAAACGTTGCGAACAATGGAAAATTTGCATAACATCAAGACTATAGACTTATTTCTCTATGAGGTTAACCTGAATGACTGATAAAATAAGGTTTAGATAAAATATTCGTTAATGAAGAAAAAAAAAGTAACAAAAAAACTGTGTCCCTTCGAAAGATTAAAAATAAGTGAATCGTGGAAATAAGGGAATTCACTCAGAAAAAGACATTTATTTCAAGGTACACAAGGATTAGGTTTCATATACCTCGGGGGACGGTATTCTCATCCGACGCGGAGGGAAAAAAATGTTTCCTTATATCTCTGTTAACTTGGCTGTCGCCTTTGAACCCTGAGGCTCGACGGGTCTCCCCTAATCTCGTACTTTTAAAAACAGTCCAACAATGATTTCCTCGAGGATAGTAATGTTATACTAGAAAGGAGCATATGTTCAACTGAAAAGGAAATTGGAAGAGTTAAAGTTTTTATTATTATTATTTTATTATTATTATTATTATTATTATTATTATTATTATTATTATTATTATTATTATTATTATTATTATTATTATTATTATTTTGGTAAAAGACTCTTCTCAAACAAACTTCACTGAACAGTATAGCCGTTTGGATTATTTTATTATTATTATTATTATTATTATTATTATTATTATTATTATTATTATTATTATTATTATTATTATTATTATTATCTGGTAAATTTACAACAGCTGGAATAAATGAAATTTCGACAACTTTTATATAATTAACCTATTGAATAGGGCAAGTCTCTTCTCACCTACCTTAAATTCATTTTGATTAAATGGCCATATTTATTTGAAACTTTTTAAATATTTAACATACAGACGTTTACTCAAACCCTATTTAATAACCTCAAATAGTTGTTCATCTAAAAAAAAGTATTCATTCTTATTTATGAAGCAGAGGACCACAACTTTCGTTTCTTGAAATGAAAAATGAAACGCGATCTAGTGACGTAGACATTTTATTACAAAATATAAATCCTTATAAAGATACAAATTTTAACTGATGGGATTTACCATCTACTACATCCGTTCTTATACTTGACATCTGAAATATATTAATTTAACCTTTGCCGTACACAAAAATAAAAATAAATCAATTACCGTTCATATTGCAAGGCCTTATATCAAACGAAATTACAGTTTTCCTTTCCTTAATAAATATAACCGACCTCTAATAAGCCAGGACTTAAAGGGTCCTATAACGACTACACAAGTTTCATCTAGATTCTCTCTGTCTCGGACCATCCTGGTTGTCAGAAAACTGTTTTTTTTTTTGTTTTTTTTCCACAACAGAGACGTAATTGTGGGACTTCATAAAAGTACGGGATTAGAGCAGCTCTGGTGGGCATTAGGACAAATAGCCCACATCTACGTTAACTTTGGGGTATGGAGCCCCTTAACCCCTCCCCCTTGTTCTTTTTCTGCCTTATTGCTTAGTTTCCTCTGAGTTGGCCATATATTCTGTGGTACCATTCGTATTACTTAAGGATGAACAAATGTATTTAGGAAAGTTTGTATGTATTTTGCCTTAAGATACACTTTTCAGATTATCTGTACTGCCATAATTCTACAACTGTTCATTTTGGGTCTTTGCTTTTGCTTTCAAATTTTTCTTCTCGTCGTCTAAACTTTACTTCTACCGAAATGTGCCAGTGAACAAATACTGAAAAGAATCTGCTAGCTCAAAGCATCGTGTTTATCCAGTATGCCATAAAATGTTAAAAATAGGATTGATATCTGCTCCTCAATGTTCAACGTAATGGTGTTTAGCATAATTATTGCGGTAAAACATTCTAGCTCCAACTTCTTGGTTTCGTGAAAACATGTTCCTAACGAACGTATGTACTAGTGATTTAAAATCACTAGTTTAAATGAAATAGTTAACACAGAATACTAAAAATAGAAAAGTGGAATTCCGTTCATATCATTTCCCTTATCTTGAGGGTATTGCGGGCACTAAGAAAATGTGGAAAATTTTCCAATAACATGTAGTTTTATTAAGATATGTCTCTGTGATTACTGATAATAGAGTATATTATAAATAATATGCACAGAGTTTTCTGTCGCATAAAATAAGAGCTGATATATTAATTAATGCAAATTAACTCTTATTTTAATTTGATTTTTTGACCTGTCATTTATCTTTTGATGCTTATTTTCCTCAGAGGACAGCTACGTATAAACCAATATGAACGTCAGCTGACGTGGGTCATTTGTTAAAATATCTCCCCCCCAAATTTAGCAGCATTGTACCTCATCCGCCCAGGACTTTTTTTTGTTTAACCTGCAAATAAGTTTCCTCGTAAAGACTCCGCGGACGATCATTCTCATCGATTTACTCTGAAAGTTCTGAGAACAGTAGCAAAAGAACTAGCAGGGGAAGGACTCGGAGATTTTATGATTTTATTGGGTGAAATTCATGTCGTGCAGATAATCTGGGATTGGGAAGGGGACTTGCTAAAACGAGTTGGTGCTAAAATGTGGATCGGTTCACAGGGAATGGTGGGTGGCGGTATCAACCATCTCTTGCCATTTTTACCCTCAGGAAACCGGTAGTCCCCAGATAGCAACGCATTTCAGTGACTGCGTCTCTTTTCCATCCAATACTTCTCAGGCGTCGATGACTCTCGTTGCAAGGCAGAGCACATAAATACATCAGTCACTATTTCTAGAACCGGGCTTATAAATCTCCCTTGTCCCAATTTCCTTGGTACTTAAACCTTCCTTTCTTCAGGAAGCTGGTCTGTTCAGATCAGACATTAGGCCTACTCCTTTTACGTACCCGTTTTATTATTACCCTCGCTAAACACGCATTTATAACCTTAGAAGTGTCCTCATCTGCCTATCATAGCTATATTAATAAAGTTAGGAGCTGTGACGTTCAAAACGTGAGTGGAGATATGAAATCGTAGTAGTGCTCTTGCAATATATTAATAATGTCAGGATCGAAAACGAAAAAGTTGCGAGCCTTTGAGAACCTGCTTAGCTCTCATCTTCTGCCAGAAATCTGGTTGACGATGAGGGGTAGGTAGACTCTTTAGAGCTCCGATTTTTTTTTTTTACATTTTTGCAAATTACAAAATCCTGACTATGGATATTATTTCTCTAATCTAATATTCTAGTTATAACGTTCCTGTGAAGGATTTTTTTCCAAAAAATTATTTAATATGTTATTTACAGTGACAAATAGTTTTTTGGTTAAGCACTTTTACACGAAATAAAATTCAAAATGTGAAAAATTCAAAATTATATATATACTGAACAATAATTATATATATATATATATATATATATATATATATATATATATATATATATATGTGTGTGTGTGTGTGTGTGTGTGTATGTGTCTGTGTATGTAAATATGCTGTTATGTTTGTATGTACGTATCTATAAAAGCAACAAATCATGGATAGCATGTTGACACATACATATTCTTCAGAACCTGGCAGAGTTCCATCCTTTAAAATTCTGACTTTAGACTGAATAAAGTGGTCAGCACTTTAATACTTTATTAAATTCAATATGTCAACGGACAACATCGTGAGATCGTAGAGATTTTTCAAAACACTTATCTGCAAAATATGGCTCCTAAATTCATTTATAATTTTGTCCTCTAACCGATGAAAGCATTAATACAAAACTGCTACTTAAACTTAGTCTCAGTTGTCATAATACGTGGAGCCAGAAAACTAAATATACGTAATTCGCAAATTAATGAAAAGTAAGGAGGAACCAAACTCCAAGTTTTTTTTTTTCAACAGAAAATGAAAATACAGATTTTTTCTTATGAAGAAATACTGCCACACATTACTAATCGCATTACCCCAACAAAACAGAACAAAAAAATAATATATGTCTCAACCAAAAAAAAAAAAAAAAGCCACTAGTAGGATAAATTGTCTCCATATACCAAAGTTAACTTAGATGTTGGCTATTAGCCCAAATGCTCACCAGAGCTGCCCCTAATCCCGTCCTTTTATGAAGTCCCGCAATCGTGTCTTTGTTGTAGGGAAAAAGTAGTTTTTCTTACAGACAGCAAAGGTTCAGGATAGAGGAGGAGTTTAGATGGGCTGTGCTGTAATTTGTAGGATGTCTTTTAAAAGCAGTTTTTACTTTGTAGTGGTTAAGATTTAGATTAAAAAGGTTAAACCTATTTAAGGGTCGAAAGGTAACTAACCATTTAAAACGATAACAGTAAAAAAAAAGACTTATTATTATTATTATTATTATTATTATTATTATTATTATTATTATTGTTATTATTATTGTTATTATTATTATTATTATTATTAGTAGTAGTAGTAGTAGTAGTATTCTGTTGTTGTTGATTTCATTATTATTACATAATGTGTTAATGTTATTAAGGAAATCTGTAAAGGAAAAAAAATAGTTATGATTATCAATAGTGAGCAAAATAGCTATAATCTTGTATGACAGAGCACATGATGATAAACATCATAATTCTTAAGACTATATATATATATATATATAAGATATATATATATATATATATATATATATATATATATATATATATATATATATATATATATACATACATACATATATATATATATACACATAAATATAGGTGAACTCTTTCCTTTCGTAGAATCTACAAAATCTTACATTTGCCCACGATTACTTTCCTGTGTTGTAGTGAAGTGGTTCATTTATGTTTTACATCTTTTTAAATCTTGAAAATGTTCAAATTCTATTGATTTTGTGTTGACCCACCCTAAAAGATAATGCATTATTTATAAAGAAATTTCGAGTTCGTTTCCTGTTTGTTATTTGCACAGAGTGAAACTTTCACCTCTCAAGATTTTTGAAACCAATATATATCCCGACGTCCATAGTAGTTAAAAAAAAAAATACATCATGCAATAGACTGAGTGAAGGTTCGTATATGAAACAGAATTTATCGAGGCTCAAGAGCGCTAATTGAAGTTCAGGACTCCCTTTCAGGTCTCCCTTTCAGATTGTAACTAAGTTTCGTACTTACTTCTCCAATTTATCCCGGCAGCAATAGAGCGAGATTTTCTCATTTCTTGCATTTTCAGTTTCACTTTGCGCTCATCAAGTCAAATTTTCTTATATTTTCAGCTTTGCTTCATGACTTTTCAGAGAATGTCTTATGCGCGCTGAGGTGCTCGTCTCAAAATTTCGGCGGTAATAATTTCAGGAGTTTTACATTTCAACTCACTGTTTTTTTTTTATTCACCGCATACATTTTATGAATGTTTTCTTCTAATAATTTGAAGGGTTTTACAATTTAACTCATTGTTTTTTATTCAGCGCATACATTTTATGAGTGTTTTCTTTTAATAATTTCAAGAGTTTTACACTTAAACTCATTGTTTTTTTTATTCAGAGCATACATTTTATGTTTTCTTCTATTAATTTCAAGAGTTTTACACGTTAACTCTTTTTTTTTTTTTCAACGCATACATTTTATAAATGTTTCCTTCAAATAATTTCAAGAGTTTTACACTTCAACTCATTGTTTTTTATTCAGCGCATACATTTTATGAGTGTTTACTTCTAATAATTTCAAGAGTTTTACACGTCAACTCATTGGTTTTTTTTATTCAGCGTATAAATTTTATGAATGTTTTCTTCCAGTAAGTACGTTTAGAATTTACGCTTCCTCGTTATGCTTGCAGCAATGGAGCGAGATTTATTCTATCCTTTTCATTCCGAGTTTTACTTGTCGCTGATACGGTAATCTCCTTGGCACGATTACTACGCAGTGTTAGAATAATTGTTTGCTAACAGCTTTTATGCAGATTTACACACGTCATCGTATCTCTCAAACTTGAATTCGTTTCAACTTTAGACTAAAATTCGCAGCTCTCTCTTTCAAACCTTTACTGGCGGCTGATCGTGAAATTCCCATCTATATATTTTTTTCTTTTTAATTTATTCCATAAATAATTATACATCATACTGCCATATTTTCATTCGTTTATTTGATTTTGAAGTTTTACTTCATTATCACAAGTAACGATTGAAATTTCCATATTTTTTTCTTATAATTTATTTTCGTATATAATTATACATCATACTGCATTATTTTCTTTCGTTTATTTGATTTTGAAGTTGTACTTCACAATCACAAGTAACGATTGAAAGTTCCATATTTTTTTCTTATAATTTATTTTCGTATAAAATTATACATCATACTGCCATATTTTCATTCGTTTATTTGATTTTGAAGTTGTATTTCATAGTCAAAAGGCTGATAATGACAGCATATGCTTATACTTTTCATGCTGACTTTGATCCCTCACCTGGTCATTGTGCTATTGACTGTTAGCTACTGATCTAAGTACATTTCAATGCCTCTCTGAAATTTTATGTCTTGAATAATTTTCTTGGAATTTAACGAGTAACCTGTTAAAACATTTTTTTTGTTTTACAGTCGAAGGGATTCATTACATTTATCTCTCTAAATACAGTAATCCGAGATGTTCCTTTATCAGTTCACCTGCCACAAATTAGGTCTGATGAGCACGCGAATGGGGAACATTACTAACAAGTCCATCTGGGTAGACTTGGCCATGGATATTCCAACATCACCTATAATAATCGATGCACAGGAACCAAACAACGTCTCTCGGCAGTTTAATGTCACCAGCAATCGTCCACAGTGCCAAGCGAGAAGCGAGCGAGTGCTATTCGCTGATCAGAGCGGTACATATAACTTCATTTCACTTTCACGTGTCAGTCTGAGTCACGTGTCTGTCTGAGTGATAGTAGTTGACATACGCGCAGATTAAGTCGCCGCAGTCAATTCTCTTAATTCAATATTCTCGCTCAAATTGACCGCTGATGTTAATCTCTTCTGCTCCCACCTAATCCACTTGTTACTCCCCTCTCATTCCCTTCTTTGTTACTCTCTAAGTGAACAACGAATACCTTATTACCGTCGATGAGAGTCACGTCATTGTTGAGTATTGTATGTGGCTGAAATGTGAAAGTATTATCATTTATTTTTATTTAATTATTTTTCACATCTTGAAAATATCTTAGCATGAATTTCTTTTTTTTTCCTTCTCTTTCTTTTTGATGGTGAAATAATCATAACGTTGGTTACAATATCTTTACCTAATTACAAAGCCAAGATAGCATTAAAATTCTTCATTTTGTATCTCTCTGATAAGAAAATGATCTTTAGTGAAAAAAAAATCTTAATTTTCCACTTTGCAAGGGCTTATAGAAGCATAACTTTCTCTCTCTCTCTCTCTCTCTCTCTCTCTCTCTCTCTCTCTCTCTCTCTCTCTCTCTCTCTTGCAACATATTCATGACTTTTTATCTGGAAGCAAAGGAGCGACGAGGAAGTGTGCTGTTTGCATCTCAACTCCCTAAAAAAAAAAAATAAATAAATAAATAAACCATTCATTTGAAAAGGGATGGCAATGCGAGTGTCTTCCATTCAACCAAATGAAGATCAATGTTATTAGTTTCTGGCATGACGTCAGCGACTGGATTTAGGAAAAGATGCTTTCAGTTCGAAGCGATAAAATTCTAGATCAAAGGTCAGTATTTATCGCTTTCAAACTGAAACGATAAATACCCTTCGTTGGCAAATAAACATTATAAAATGCTTCTTGTTATTGCCAGAGAGAACCAGGGGAAAATATTATGTGGATTTAATGATTTTCAAGAATTTTTACCTAGGAATTTTTTTCTACGAAGGGTTATGGGATCCTATTGGCCCATTGCAGAACCAGCTGATCTTTCTGATTACCTTAAAATTCCCAGGCCTCTAGGTCACCTTATCAATACTCTGAGTCTGTTGATGTTGCTTTCAATCTTTGAAAGCGACGTAGCTACAATTACGGAATTCGCAGGATTTACGTACGAAAAATTGGACTTAGAAACAAATATGAGCAATCATGCTCGTAAATGAATGATTCTGAGAACATTAACTGTGAAAATATAATATAACTATTAAAGTCATAAAATTTATTTCAAATCCTAGGACATTAACTCTTTTACATATTTTAGCTCTAACGCATTTCCAATGATTATATATAAATTTCTTATTCTACCTTTGAAAATAAAGCTTTCGTTTCTAAGATTCTTATGCGTTTCTTTATAGCATGTAATGTTGATATATATATATATATATATATATATATATATATATATATATATATATATATATATATATATATATATATATATATATATATATACACATACTGTACATATTTACATACATGCATGTTTATATATATATATATATATATATATATATATATATATATATATATATATATATATATATATATATATATATATATATATAATATTAAAAGCATTTAGCATGAGATCAAAATATTTCGGCAGAAAGAAATAAAGCATTAAAACTTAAAAATGAACTAATCGAGAAACAATACCAAGTAAAGTATTTTCCCCCAAAAGATTAACCGGTAGGCATAAAACATGACATGTCTCCTAAGAACGTTAACATATGCCTTAAATTAAATTTGAATATTTATTTTTTTTAAAAGACAATTACTGACAGGAAGCACACGTTGCACACCGCACGAAATAGATATTCCAGGAAAACCGAACATTGCGCTGAATGCCGCATGGAAATTGAACGACAGGCCTCATTAGAGTCCATTGTCCGCCAACTTCCTTTCTCTTCCTTCCGTTAAGACGCGAGAGCAATCAGATTAAAAAATCAGATCAAGGGGGTGAATGCGGACCTGAATGACATTAAAGACGCCCTGAGTCTTTGAGTGAGACCCCTCGTCCTTTAGTCACTAGGCGAAAAGATCCGAAGGAGTGGAAATCAAAAGTGATCGGTATTTCATACGAGATGAAATGCCTGTCAGACGCTGTAGTTTCTTTATGGATTGATCAGCGGGCATGTGAGATGTTCGTTTGATTTATTCTTAGTTGTCACTTGTATTTTGATATGAAAGACTATTGTGAGTAAAGTCTTAGGAGCGTCCAGACTGGATTTGTAAGTCATTGTGAGCCCAGTATTTTTTTTTTTTTTAGGAAGACCAGTTATTTCCTGAGTAGAGTCTTAGGAGAGTCCAGACTGGATTTGTAAGTCATTTTAAACCCAGTATTTTTTTTTAGGAGAACCAGTTATTTCCTTAATGCATAGTAGATTTCCTAGGATTATTATCTGGGAGAATTTTATTTATCTTAATGTGGGAGAATAGTTATCATCAAATGAATGTTTTGAATTTGACCTTAATGTGAAAATAACTGAATAATCCATATATCAGAAATGACCTCATGTTTCTGTTGTAGGCAAGGGATGAGTAAGAGGCAGCGTTTCGGGTCTTTCTAAGTTATTTTCACAAATTTCTGACAAGACATAAACTTTCACGAGCGGAAAAGTAGTGACCTAATCTAAGAGCAACAAAGACATAAATTTCCGGTCAGGTGTGCTTTCTCACACCTGAAAAATCGTTAACAGTTCTTCGTACAAAGTAACGAAAGTTCTCCATTGCAAATGGTTCGATAGCCTGAAGAGTTTTACATTCATAAATGTTTTTGGTTTTAGACATGATCTACTATTACTTTTGATAATACATGAAAAAAGATAACTTCGGCCGATAGCCTTTGGCCTCTTTTTCTGGTGAAACGTAGCGATCATTGTTTTGGCATGCGGATGCCCGGAGGTCCCAATCTAGGCCCTACAGTACCCGCCCCCAACCCAAAGTCGACTTACGGAGATGAATAATTGTCTGGAACGTACGCTGATTTTAGTCTGTCAATCGAGACCCGTGTAGTTTTTCCTTTTACTGACATCTGGTAGCTCTTGTCTCTGCGTTGTAAAGTGACGTGGTGATAATAATAATAATAATAATAATAATAATAATAATAATAATAATAATAATAATAATAATAATAATAATAATAATGACAACCTTTTTTTCAATACCATATCTCGAACACGCCAAACAAAAGAAATTCAAGTGCTTTTTTTCTTTTTGCTTAGAACTTTACCTCGTTCAAAAAATGCATATAGCATTTTTGCATCAGCTTGAGCAACCCAGGTGGTAAAGCGGCTATTTTGCATATTTTGAGCGTACATGACATGGTCATTATTATGCAAAATACTCTATCGTGTCTGGAGCTGGGTAACGTATTCTTTTTATATATATATATATATATATATATATATATATATATATATATATATATATATATATATATATATATATATATATATATATATACACACACACATATACACATACATATACACACACAGAATAAAATGACGAGTTTAGTTTAGGTGAAATAAAAATTGCTAAACTTCCCTTTATAAAAAATATACTTTGATTGATAAGTTGCCTTACCAGTGGTCAACAGTCTACTACCATTTATGCTAGCCGTTGCAATACAAAACATATCCTGATTTCTTGCTATTTGGTTATATACAGTATATTAAGCAAGCACCTATAAATTAGTTTCAGATATCGTAACAATAATACAACCATTAGTTTTCCTTGGAGCATGGAGTTAGAGAAACAATCATTTTTACCCTTACATAATTTTTTCCGTACATCAATAAACAATCATGAAACAATAAGCTTCAACAGGCAATGGAATCGAACCACATAAAGCACTTGTTGAAGCAATTGTTGATCAGTTCCATGATTCATGATTTGCAAATGGACAAAGTACTCACTTGAAAAAAATACGTCACATTATTACTCATATACACTCCCAAATATACTGTATATATGTATTTATATGTGTGTGTGTGCGTGTGAATGTTTGTATATTTGCTTGTCCACTATAGAAATCGGAACCACTTGACAGACACAGACAAAATGGAACATCATCAAAATTAGCATGAAAATACAATTTTATATAACTATTATGATGAATACACATTTTCATCACGTGACAATTATTTTAAAGTGGATTTTTCGTAACAGTTTAAATCGTCCGACTTATCTTCTGCCTTTGGGAAAAGTTCATGGTTATTCATAATTATTTTCCCACTAATGAAAAAGAACAAGATCACAACATTGCTCACATCTATGTCATTGTTTCAATCATAGACGTCATAGAAAAAAGAAGGCTCATCAGAATGTCGTCGAACACTATAAAACCATTTTCAAAATCTTATCAATATTACTGTAATTATTGGAAAATACCAAGAATAAAAATTCAGCAACTGAAGGACTGAAGCCTTGCAGCTCTTCCAGAATTGTCTCAGGTCTGTTGTTGGCTACACCGAAATTCAAAATGTCCGGCCGCCGATGCCTTCCTTAGTCTCAGTTTTCCTCCTTCAGCGAATCTAAATGAAAATCTTTTGCCTCGAGTTGTCCCTGACAAGACAGGAAGAGGGACGAGGAAAAGAAGAAACTACGGAAAGAAGGGGGGGGGGAACGGGGGGGAGGCATGCGAAGGAGAAACTTCCCTTAGCAAAAACCTTGTTCCAAAATTCCTCCTGGGGAAAAAAAAAAAAAAAAAGATCTGGGTCGTTGCCACGCTGCGGCGAGATATCGCCATGATGGACGGCCATTCACTTTTATCTGAGACGTTTGGTGCCTTCACCTTCGCTGAGACACCAAGGAAGACACTCACACACAAAGAGAGAGAGAGAGGAGAGAGGAAGAGGAAACACAAAAAAAAAAGAAAACGCCGAAAATGGCTCCTCCTCCCTCCAGATAACATGAAGCATTGCTCCCCGTATTTATCTCAATGGAGATGTCACCGCACTGAATACCGGCCCTAAGGACAGGCAGAAAATTCCTGGATAGGTAAATGACGATCTTTTCAGGATTCTGCATACTGCGAGAATAGAAAGTGCTGTGTGGCTTCACTTTTTATAGTTCAGCAAACTTATACTACGGGTTTGCATTAGTCACCGAGGTCTTGTATGTCCAAACTATGGAATCTTTCACAAATTTTTTTAAAAAAACTATTCTAGATACCTTGAGATGTTGATGTGTATGTTTGTGTGTGTGTGTGTGTGTTTTGTTTGTTTGTGTAAGAGAGAGAGAGAGAGAGAGAGAGAGAGAGAGAGAGAGAGAGAGAATTCCCCAAAGGAGTTTTATGAAGTTTCCGTTTTTTTATATATATTTTGGCACTATAGCGTTGTATTTTAAATATATTTTAATGCTGAGGTGATTTTATCTATTTTTTTTAAATAACGAATATTTACCCTTTGCATTTATAACACCAATAACATTAAGATAATATCCAATATTTGCTCTCTCTCTCTCTCTCTCTCTCTCTCTCTCTCTCTCTCTCTCTCTCTCTCTCTCTCTCATCTTCATCATCATCATCATCAAAAATCACTGATGAGGCGATAAGACCTTTCTGAAAAAATACCTTAGGCAATTTGCCATACTCAGGATACTTAAGAGCATTTTGTCTTTATATGATTTCAAAATATTGGTTTTATAATAGTAATAATTTATTATTATTATTATTATTATTATTATTATTATTATTATTATTATTATTATTATTATTATTATTATTATTATTATTATTCAAAATCACATGTGCTAACCATAAAGGTTTGCCCATAAGAAAATTATGACACTTACAAAAGGAGAGAACTTCCCGTTATCCGTTCCCCTAAACTCAGGCGTTATGGTCCGGGCGCCAGTGGCGACAAACCGCCGAAGAATCCCCCCGCAAAATTCCACCCTAAATTTCCCTCGTAAGACAACAATAATAGAGGCAGAGTTACGGAACAACGTTTGGATTTACTGCCCGGGTCCCGTCAATAGCCTCTTCAAGTCTTGATGGCAAAAGATTGAAGAAGAAAAACAAAAAAAAAAAGCTATATCTTCGCTGTAAGTCTAGCAACCTCCAGGTATAGAGGAACCCCCGGCTGCTTCTATAACTGGAAGCCGTCTCTCTCCCCCCGCCCCCTACGCGTCGACTCTTCGCTGGAGGGCGTCCCAACATGAAACAATTGTAATCGCTCCTCGAGAGCCCTCAAACGCCACTAGTAGAACATTAGGGAGGCCTTTAATTGGTGTTATAACGGCTACCGGGTCGATTTCAGACCGTCGTAAAGTGGCCGATGACAAGACTCTTCTACCTTCATTGTTTGGCGGGAATCGGCTCTCGTCATACCGCGGGGAGAAGAACAGGCGGGAATGGCTGGTAACACATTGTACGGATAAATAGACTTATGGTCCGGCGGAGAGTCGCTATTAAATGCACCCTAAAAGCGAGAGGATTCCGTGGAAAATGGTTGCTCCGCGACCGAGGAAGGTTTGGGGAAGGCCCATGGAGAGGCCGAGCTTTCGCGTGAGATTATAGTTCTGTACATATGTGTGTGTGTGTGTGTATGTAGACACTGATTCACACATTTATACGTAAATCCATGTGAAAGACTGAAATCTGAAGCCAAAACATTTGAAGCCAGTGCCAGGAAACAACAGACTGTCCATCAGGCCATAACTGTTACCGTCATCTGAGTCAGTATTGCGTCTATGGCAAACCAGGGTATCACTGTGTTGCAAGTCCTTAAGACCGTGGAAATGATTAAGAAAACACACCACGCCCACGCAAACACAAACACTCACATACACTCACACACACAGACACATACACACACATATATATATATATATATATATATATATATATATATATATATATATATATATATATATATATATATATATATATATATATATATATATATATAAATTGTCTGGCATCCCAGAATGCCCCTGCATTGCTAGTCCTTCAGACTACATAAATGAATAAGAAAACACACCACGTCCACACAAACACAAACACTCACACACACACACACACACACACACATATATAAAGAGAGAATGAGAAAGACAAAAATAAACCTTCTACCCCAAGCAAACATTCTCCCACCCCAAAAGTTTAGTTTAGCCACACACCCGTGTAGGAATGTCTCCACCAAACATTTCAATAGAAAGTAAACACGGGCCATGTCATTAGCCTTTATGAAACGGCAAGTGATCGCAGCCGAAACTAAAACTCAGAGTGCTCTGTAAAACAGCACGGGCAGAGAGACCCCGCTGTATTAAAACTCGCCGATTGGAAATAAGGTATTATAACTTGCCGTCCATTATCATTTGGAAATTCAATAAGTGAATTTCGAAAAGTTATTGTCTGATAAACTCGATAGCGGACCTTTTTTCCAGGTGCAGCAAAAGCTTTGTTTAGGAGCTCAAAGTGCCGTAATATACCTGTTGCATATTGCGATTTTTTTTTGCCAGAATTAAAAAAGGTTATACGAAAATAAACTTACATATTGCTCCGAACGTTGATATTGGAATTCATGTTATTGGGTGGGCATATTATTACTAATATTTTTCTCTCTCGTTTTATCTTTTATGTATTTTTTTCAACAGCGAACATAATTCATTCGTGATTATTGTTTTATATAGCGAAAAAAATGTTATAGCGTACAATCTCGAATTTATATCACGTGTTTATGAACAAAATGATTTACTGATTTTCACTACAAATCTTCATTATCGATATGGAATATTAATAACTCTCTCTCTCTCTCTCTCTCTCTCTCTCTCTCTCTCTCTCTCTCTCTCTCTCTCTCTCTCTCTCTACCCATGTGAAGAACTTGGAAGATGAGAATTAGTCCTCTTGGGTCAAATTCACATTGAATGGTTGTAAGCCAAAATGGTGACATATCATGTGGGGAAAATATTACCACCATGAGAATCCGTTGTTATTTGTGTCCCAAAAATCCCGATTTTTTTTTATTTTTTTTTATTGAGACAGACAAGTTCTTGTATCCATCAGACAGCATAAGGTTTTTACAGTTTCAAAGGAACAAACAAATGTAAAAAAGGTGAAAAAGCCTCTGGGTTTTACCCCGCGCTCTTACCTGTCCTTGTTCCTATTGTTCTTGATACAAACACTACTATTGGTTCATTTGTCTTTGCTGAGACGTGTAAAATTTAAATTTATATTTGAACAAGAAGTGAAACGTTTCTTGATTTTTACTGTACTAAGATTAACGATATTTTTACAAGTGTAAAAAATGCAGATGGGAAAATATTAATACAAGTTGGTGTTATTTGTGGGTAATTTGATTCTGTACAGGATAGTATTCAATTCACCTTTTATAAGAGATTTATTGCGATTATTTGAGACAACGATTGCTGAGGAAACGATTTCAAGTTTGCAACGATTGTTGAGGAGGACATCTAGTCCTGATGATCACGTTGCAGCTCAGCAATGGGAATAAGATTATGTGTGGCCCCAATGATGATACCTGAAGGAGGAGATCGAGAGCAGATAGCGCCGGAAGGAATGGAGGGGTCCTGACAAAGCACAAATGCCAACACTCGAAGAGCTTAGAAGAGGTGGAAAATGCGGAGGAGATTGGGGAAAATATTGAAAGCCTACCTGGGAGTGGCAGTGGTAAGACCACTGATGAATTTCCCGCAGAAAGTCCCAAGGATCCTTGATTTCTTTTCAGCATCCATGGAGCCAGTTGACCATAACGATTAACAAGGAGGAATGACTGAATATAAGGGAAACATCAAAATAACAATAAAAAATAGGAACAGAAAAGTAACTATATATGTGTGTATATATATATACTGTATATATACAGTATATGTGTGTGTGTGTCCCACTGGCTGTCGGCCTAAGAAACAGGAGATTAGCGCCTGCCCTATGAGCCTACATAGGCCCAGGTGGTCTTTAACTTAACTATATATATATATATATATATATATATATATATATATATATATATATATATATATATATATATATATATATATATATATATATATTATATATATATATATTTATATAGTTGGTGCCACATTTGAGA
Source organism: Macrobrachium rosenbergii (assembly GCF_040412425.1). Lineage (NCBI taxonomy): Eukaryota > Metazoa > Arthropoda > Malacostraca > Decapoda > Palaemonidae > Macrobrachium > Macrobrachium rosenbergii. The sequence goes on along the minus strand of NC_089784.1, from coordinate 2,399,146 downwards.
AAAGAGCACTAATCACCTACAAATTTTGTCATTTTTGTTCACTTTAAGTCTTCCAGCGAAGAACATATCAGGAGATAAGAACATTAAGAAATCATTATGATGGTCAATTATGATACATAGCATTAATGAATGCGACTAGCAGACATTATGTTTTTGTTAAGGTAGGCCTCAAGAACAGTAATACAGAGGAATAAGTGAATCCAGCATAACCTTATGTTACTGCTGTCGAGGCGACACACCCCATCAGTAAATTAACCGAGCCTCTGCATTACAATGGAAACATCAATAGCCTTTGCAGACGTGACGACACAGTCCTTCTTTCATTTCCTAACAACGAACAGCTTCCTTTATGTGAAACCGATGAATTCGTTTAAATCAAATGGCCTAGATATCACACAAAGAAAAGGCAGTATAAAAGCTAGAGTGTTTATCAACGAAAGCTATTTGTATAGCTTCCTGTCCATTGTCAGTGTATAGCATGTGGATGTCTGTCTTAATTGATTTCCATTTGCCTAATTGTTGATGTATATGTATGCGTTTTTAGTTTTGCCACCAGTGACATACATCCGGCCAATATCGAGATCAGTATGCCTGTGGGGATCACTTAAATCCTGCGAGAATTGTACCTGAGTACTCCTACTCTGACCAGGATTCGGACATTTGACTTGCACTGTCAGTTTTTTTGTTTTTGAAACATTGGCAACAGCAACTGAAAGTATTGCCATCTGGAGAGATAAGACTATTTCTAAACATAATGTTTCCTTTGTTCATTGAAAGTCTATCAGTCGCTGGAAGTTTACTGAGAATGATATGGTTTCTAGAATTATGCATGCACACGGTACATTCGTTTGCCACAGTCTGCTGCACGCAGCTTTGTTTCTGGCCTCCTAAATACGTGCTGTCTTGGTGTTTTATTTTAACTTTGGCAAAGAAAAAAAACTGATTTTATGAGAAAAATTAATACCTCCAACGTATATGTTCTTTACTTTTTATTATCGTAGTACTGTTATCTCTGAAGAAAATACAGGGAGTTCATAAAGTCTCTTTACAACTTAAAAAAAATATATTACAAAAGAAAATGTACAGACAAATATGTGGAAATTATTATAAAATGAGGAGCAGATACTGAAGTTTTTTGCCTCATTCAATGCACTTCTATATGGACACCATCAGTTGCACGAAGCACATCAAGACGGTACTCGATTTCTTGCCATGTTCGTTGTAGCGTAGCCTCATCAATGGTGGCAATGGCATCAGTGATCTTTTGCTCCAGATCAGTGATTTCCCGCATAAAGGAGTCCAGGGAATTGATATCTAGTGAACGAGGTTGCCAGGAAATTAGGCCATCCCTTCCAATCCACCTGTCTGGAAATGCTTGATTTAGGAACCGACGAACATGCTGTCCCTAACGTGGTGGTGCACCATCTTGCTGGAAAATGATGACTAGTTGAAGGTCATCTAGCTGTGGTGCCACATATTCAGTCAAAAGGTCAAGGTAAACATCTGCAGTAATTGACGTCTCATTGAAATAGACCAATGGTTCGATTGCGCATGATCCCACATCACACATTCACCTTTGGACTATCTCGGTTCAAAATTACAATTATAACTGACATACTATCATGAAAGATAAGAACTAAAACCAACAGCAATCTCTGACATATTTATGATCATAAAAGACGTTATTGAACTGATACAGTTCCCCATCTTTCAAGGACTAAATTGCTGAGCTACTACAGTTGCTATGTCTTATCGACCATTGAGTGATGTGAACAACTAAATTCATCCAAATCATATGACGCGTAATATTAATACTCATATGAGCCAGCCCGTCCATCACTCAAAACCTGTTATAGATACTCATATGATGATGCCCGTCCAGTAAGGGCTAGCCACAGGGGGATGTTCTGATCCCCAGATTCTCACATTATGTGCATTCAGTTTCCCTGAAACATGAAAGGTTGCCTCATCACTAAAATAAACTCGGTTGAGGAACGTTTCATCCTCAGAAATTCGTTCCAGCATGTTAACTGCGAACTCTTTTCATCTTGGTTTATCATTTGGCTCGAGTGCCTGTATGAGTTCCTCTTTGTAAGCATACAATCGCAAGTTCTTGTGTAGGAATTTGTGCACTGTTGAATGTGGTAGCTTTAAGTGTCTGGCAGCAGTATGGATGGACTTTGCAGGAGAAAGATTAGATCTTGTCTTACGGGATCGATGTTTTCTTCAGAAGTTCTTGGTCGTCCAATCCTACCCTTTATCCAACACTGTCCCTGTCTCCATAAATTTCTTGTGCCATGCACTAACTGACGGACGCGACGGTGGATTTCTTCCATACTAAGCTCTGCAGTTTCGCTGAGTCTGCGTATCCAGTTTTGTTTCAGTAAACCCTGACACATTGTGCCTTTTCTTGAGGAGTATCCATTTTTTAGGAGTTCATTTACACAGTACCCCTTTCATCAGCAGGGTACCTGAAATACATAAATGCAAGTGTAATTAAAATCTTTGATAACAGCTGAGTTCATCAATGGCTTTTGTAATACATTTTTTTAAATTGTAAAGAGACTTTATGGACGCCCTGTATTTAGTAAATATAATATATATTCGAAAAAAAGTTGCATGGTTGTGCCTTTTCTTGAGGAGTATCCATTTTTTAGGAGTCCATTTACACAGTACCCCTTTCATCAGCAGGGTACCTGAAATACACAAATACAATGTAATTAAAATCTTTGATAACTGCTGAGTTCATCAGTGGCTTTTGTAATACATTTTTTTAAATTGTAAAGAGACTTTATGGACGCCCTGTATTTAGTAAATATAATATATATTCGAAAAAAGTTGCATGGTTGTGAGCATGGAGGATATCGCCTGTGAACGAAATAAAATAAATAAAGCCAGATGTTTTATTTGCGTTATTTTGGTGCTCAAATAAAGCCAGATGTTTTATTTGCTTCATTTTGGTGCTCAAACGAAATAAATTTTAGTATCATTTATGCAGAATGGGAATTTGAAGTGAACATAATGGGCTTAGTTATGGCTTGTAGGAAAAGAGCAGAAATTTGTTTCTCAAAACATCATAGAACGAATTTAATATTGTATGGTTAGTGAAACTAGTTATAGTTTTTAAGCCTGAAAGTATTAATAGACGTTTTAAAATTAAACCTATTGAGTAAATAAGAATTATATTGATTGTACAAGGAGCCTAAAGAGATATTAGAAATGAAAAGGAAAGTAGTATTGATTATTCATTTCCATGATCCAGATGATTCTTTAGACAAAAGTGGAGCATACCTAGAAAATTCATCAAAAAACAATAAGTGAATGATTCCCCCGCCATTGAGCAAAAGGGGTTCCTTTCTTTCCTTATTCCTTACGATAAAACAAAAGTAAGTGTACCTGGAATTAGTTTGTTTATACGAAACTGTGTGATGTTAGTGAAGAAAAATTCATTATGCCCTTAAGCTAATTGTTAATTTAAGGTGATTTTAGACAACTGCAGAATAAAAAAAAAAATTAAGGATAGAGTTACTGAATAAAAGATAAACAACGTAGCATTAATGTTATGTGTTCTTATGAAGTTTTAGCCTACAGACGAAGAAGAGCTATAGGAAATCTCTTAGGTGCTGTCCTAAAATAGACACACACACACACACACACACATATATATATATATATATATATATATATATATATATATATATATATATATATATATATATATATATATATATATATATATATATATATATATATATACATATGTATATATGTGTGTGTGTGTTTGTGAGTGTGTATGTGTGTGTATACTGATGCATATGTGGCGTCTTCTATTTTAAGAACCTATGAGATTTCCTATAGCTCTCCTTGGTCTGTAGGCTGAAACTTCATAAGAACACATAACATTATTGGTACGTTCTTTATCTTTTATTCAGCAACGCCATCTTTAACTGTTTTCTATTCTGCAGTTGTCTAAAATGAGATGGTGGATCTGTAAGCTAATACACAACCACGCTTCTGGTTTTCAGCAGATATTCTATGAAACCGGTTGCTTAGTGTTCTCTATGAATATTAATTATGAAAATATTCATAAAAATCTTTTTACTGCAAGTTACTGTGATATCTTTACTTAACCTTTCTGGTTCCATGGTCGACAATATGCATCTTCCCTTCCTCTCCTCTTTCAAAAAACGCACAACTAAGAATATCAAACGGTATCGGTCTAACGTAAGAGACTGAAGCTGTACTCGAAAGAGCAGCATCAATAACGTAAGAATATTTACTGCGGAAGAATAACACGTAACGAGAGCAGCACAGTCTGCTCAATAATAGAGGTTGTTTTTCTTTTGACATTCGCTATATTGGAAAACAAAAACTTGATTCTCCCTCAACGCTCAGACATTGCCCCTTCCTCGCACAATAAATGAGGTAATAGTTTCTTGAAATTGTGTTTGACTGGAGTTTGTTATTGAAAGGTTGCATTCCTGGAGTATATTTTATTTATTTATTTATTTATTTATTTATTTTTTTGCCATTTCCCTTTCCATATTTTCAGTATTGTCTTGAAATATGATCTTTGGTATATCGAAGTCTTTTTAGGGTGACCTGTGGTAAATTTAGTCAAAACTATATTTATTTCATAGAAATTTATTCAGTACCCCCCAAAAGAAAGTGCTTCTAAACTTAAGAAATTTGAAGCCATGGCAATAGAAATTTAGAAAAAAAGATGAAAAAAGCAACAGAAATAGGTGAATAATAACTCGTCAACAAATTAATAAATATAAATTTCAAGGACAAACAGCAACAGAAGTCAGAACGGGAATGGTACACGACACAAAAAAATTAATGCAACAGTCTCTCGGATACTCTCGATCGGGTCCAGGAAATTGCTCAAAAATTTCTGTAAAATTGGACGGAATGCAGAGGGAGATTCCATTGACTGCGGAAATACTTCCATTCTGTGACCTGACGTTCCCACAAGCGAGATAAGCGTCAGTTACTGGCACTAAATGATTGCCGGTGCCAAATGGCACTTTTTCCTAATCTCCCGGAAGGAACGCTGAAGCATCAAAAATGGGATGGAATGAGGTGACCGTATTATTTTTGCTGAGAGAGAGAGAGAGAGAGAGAGAGAGAGAGAGAGAGAGAGAGAGAGAGAGAGAGAGAGAGAGAGAGAGAGAGTCATACACAGTTAGTTAAATAGGGGTTGTATATTTTAATTCAGATACTCTTTTATTGGCACTCTACCCCGTCAATTTACTTGTGTTCAAAGAAATTCTGTAAAATTGAAAACAGAAAACAAAATAGAATTTCTATTTTTTCATCAACTTCATAAAGAAAGTTCTTCTAGAATTGATGCGTAATGGATACTTAATGTAAACAGCAGGGAGAGCTAAATAATCAGAATAAAATATTGTAATAGTTCTGGAAACTGATATGACATACAATAATATGAAATAATAAAAGAAAATATTAACATGGTTTTTGTTTCTCAAAAGATACATCCTAGAAGAAAATGTTTTCCATGTGTAAAATACCACATGAAAAATGATGAAAAGTGACAGCCAGTACTGATAAATTATAGGAGATTGCGGTGCAAAAAATGATAAATCGAAACCACGCTCACCTTCTATACAGACGTGGAATTATAAAAAAGGCCTTTTCAGTGAAAAATAAATAAAAAAGTCGTGTGTAGTTGCAAAGTCAAAGAGAAATACAAGAAGGGTTCTGAATTTTAGAAAATATAAGAGAAAGAAATTGGAATATGAAAGTATGAGAGCATTAACTACAGAAATCGAAATCCGAAAGAGTTGTTCATCGCCAGTAGAAATCCCAAAACGAAAAACTTCCATCATTCGAAATAAACAAAAGTAGAGAGGCCGGTCTTCGAAATACCTGGCAAAAAGGAAACGGAATAAGAACAACGAACGCAACGTTTGTTTGCGAATTTGCAAAGACAAAAAAAAAGAGAGAGAAAGAGAGAGGAGAACGAACGCCAGGGAAACAGCGAAAGATATGAGAACTGTAAACTCGGAGTACAACAAAGAATAACGGGGGACGGACTTCGATTTGTTGATTCTCGTGTTTTGTTTTCATACGCTTTTTCCATTAGCCTCTCCTGTCTTCCGAGGTCTGGACATAAAAGCCTGTTTTCCTCGCCATTATTGACATAGAAATATTTTGTGTTCTGTCTTTTTCTTCTGAAAGCCCATACGATAGATATTTCTATTATTTCTTCACCATATTCCTTTTCCCCCTTGGAGGGGTGACGCTAGGAGCTGTTATCTTCCCATTTACGGGTCACATTCACATTACACACGGACACACACACACACACATATATATATATATATATATATATATATATATATATATATATATATATATATATATATATATATATATATATATATATATATATATATATATATGTATATGCTAAGCTCAGAGATTACGAAAGAAGTGTCTTTTGGGCCAGTTGCCCGTAAAATCCAGTGTTTACTTGACGTAAATTGTAATTTTTGTACATTGGAGTTAACGGACTGTTGTAGGTCGCAGTAGGAGAAGAAAAGACCCCTGACCTAACAACCTTACCGCTTAAAAAGTCTTGCTGAAAACTATAAGAGGTTAACACTTTCCGGAGCCACTCCCAGGAAACAAGAGGGTTTTTGGTGGAAAAAATAGTATCAGTACATACATACATACATACTTACATACATGTATAAATGTATATGAGACTGTATATCTAATTATGTGTAGGGATGACGACCCACCAAACTTAGAGAAGTGAAAGGTAAGCACATTTCCCCACCCATACGTTCTGTTTAGTGTCAATAAGGAAAACATCAACGAGACGATAAAAGAATATTTCCCTGGGACGGTAGTAATGGCACAATTACTTCCCCTTGGCTTCCTTCTCATCATCAGTACCTTTAATGTCCGCAGGCTTTACAAAAGAAAAAAAGGAACAACCATTTGTTAATATTGTCTCTGTTATGTGACGTACGGAAATAGGGAGACAGACAGGATATTCAATACCACCAACATGATTCAATTTCTAGGTCAGCAGAGGCAAGCTGGAATTTTAAGTCGCGCCCATAAATGTCCTTACCTTAACCTAAACATATTCCTTACCTTAACCTAGACATAGGAATGAAAGCGGATTCCTTTGGTCGTGAGTTCCAGCGTATTGCTGCCCTGACGAAGCCCAGAAGGAGAGAACGAAAGAGGTACAAAAATCAAATAAAGCTCATGTGACAAGGACAGCGACAAATCTAAAGCAACTTTAAAGTAATACAGGTGTTTTGCCTAGCCTATAAAGCTGTGTGTCCTCCTCCCCCTCCTCCTCCTCCTCCTATTGGGAGGTTGTTGCAATTTCATTTTTCCGAGAGAGAGCTTTTTATTTGTTTCAACAGCGACCCTTGTGTGCCCTTACACTAAGGTAATAAATTAGGTGACAGCGAGAAAGACTCGTGCGCCGAGTATTGCCGAATACAATAAGGCGTTTCATAAACCTTTTTCCAACGCAATATTGCGACGTAAATGGGCCAAGGGTTCTTTATGCCCCTCTAAATATATATATGGGATCTATATATTTCATCCAACTCTTTATGAATTGTGAAAAACTGCCCTTATTGAAACAAATGATTATTAGGGCGCCCAGCCAATACCATCCCCGTGCCCACAGCCAATACCGCCCCCCTCCGGCCCACAGCCAATCACCCCAACACCGAACTTCGTTTGTGCCACGCTGTGTGGTGTAGAATCCACAGTAAAATGACATTCTAGCAGCAACTGTTTCGGAATAAGAGAAATCCATATTATATGATTCCTGTATCTTCCGGCGATCGACATTTTTTTTTATGAAAGTGGAGTTGGAATGGCAGCATCTCGATTCCCTTTCGTAGATCAAGATCGATGAAAGCCGTGAAAATAAAACTGAAACGAGAAACGGTTCGATTGTCTAAGAAAAAAAAATAGCACTTTTAAGTTGTTATGAATCGTCAAAGATTTGGTTACATGGGCTTATTAATGCAAATGAATGACGACTTTGCCAGTAATTTAATTGTCTCTTCTATACAAACATGGTGGGAAAACGTAAATAAAACAAAAATAACAACTTAATACATAATTTTTTTTTTTTAGATCGATTGACAATTTCATCTTCCTTTCGTTATTAATGTTTTTCAAACACAGAGGGAAATTATTATGGAAACAAAGTATCCATTCTATACTGAACTATAAGGAGGTTATTCTAACGAACGATAAAAACAAAGATTTTCAATTCTGTCATCTTAATCAACACAAAAAGTTGACTTTTATAGCAGACAATCATCGATGCAGATAAAATCTTAAATCTGCTTCAGTATAGAGCCCGTTCTTTTAGTTCGTGATTTTAAATAATGCTCTATAGATCTCAAGATTTTATCTTTGCCATACCATCTTACAACATCAGCATGTACCAATCAATCAGAAGTAAAAATTACATTAGTTTGGTAGCAGCATTTTTGCTGATGAATTTCTTATGTTCGAATTTGCATTTATATTATTTTTTAAACTCCTCATTAAGGACTCTAAGTCTTAAAAATTTATGTAAAACTACTTTTATATCATTACCTTCGTGTCGCCTTGTACCTTCTTAATTGCAGTAAAACCCCAGGATTCTATAGAAGCTTAGTTATCTCTGATTAATAAGATGTCGGGGCTGAAGTGTGCATTTGCATCCCAAGGGTTAAGATAGAGTTAAAACTTTGCTAATTAAACGAAGAAGCAGCGCTTACCATGAAGTGTATGAGGGTAATTTACCTAAACGAGGTCATATTTTGCATCACTGATTATCCTCTTAGTTATTCTACCGGTATTTTTTTTTTTTATAATTTCTCCTTTCATTCTGGGTTGCATGTAGACAAAATTCAACATGATTACATCCGGGAATAAAAATAGGCGCACTGAAGGAGTCTTTTAACCCTAATGACAACATTTCAGTACAGTCGATATATTTCAGTAGAATCGATATAGTTCCTCATTGGAAGGGTGGGTATCGTTCTCAGCTAGCACTCTGCTGGTCCCGCGTTCGATTCTCCGACCGGCCAATGAAGAATTAGAGGAATTTATTTCTGGCGATAGAAATTCATTTCTCGCTATAATGTGGTTCGGTTTCCACAATAAGCTGTAGGTCCTGTTGCTATAACCAAGTTTATATATACGTAAAATATATGTATTACAGACTGTTAATCACACAAATTATATACTTATATATAATTGTTATATATATATAATGTTAAGTTTATATATTCAAGTATATATATATATATATATATATTATATATAATAAGAATAAATATAGAGGAAAAAGGAAACGGAGTTATATAATTCTTTCCCGGCAGTATCGCCTTCCATCAATATCTTCTGGGGAACTTTATTAACTTAATCCCTTTAAGAAAAACATATACCGAACATATGTTTAAATTTAACTTCAAGAATTACATACAACATCAAACATAAACAAGTAAGGATGGTTAATATTGCTTACATCTGTTACTGGATAATGTACAATATAAATTGTCTGGTCCATAGTTCGTCCAACAGAAAAGGTTAACAGTCTAATTGAGTGAATACCTAAGTCAGTAATATAGTATATAATGTGTACTGATTTTTAATGATAAGTAGAAAGAGCGGGTCTGTCTTGAATAAACCTACACTGCCATTGAAGTTATTATTTTCAGTAGAAAGAGCGGGTCTGTCTTGAATAAACCTACACTGCCATTGAAGTTATTATTTTCATTAGATTCCGTATAAGTCGTTTCTATTATATTTCTCTCGGTAAAATTATTGTTTCTGAACAAGAATCTTGCTTTAGACTATTGAATTGGATGAAAACATTCTCTAACATTTTACTAATAGCAGTTTCTCCAATCAGTAGCGATACTATACTTATGCTGGACAATTCGTTTCTCAACAGTTTTTGCTGGTTGTCCAATATGAAATTTATTGCAACCACAATATCGCTGCTGCTTATTGAATTTATGCCAGTGGTATTGAGATAGGGAAATGCAACAGTTAAATTCAGTAATTTAAGTGGGTTGATAATATGATCGAAGGATGGCATGTACGACACAGTATATTAATATTAAAATTCCTATTTCCACTAGTGGAATAAAAAGGTGAGCGTTTCTCGCTAGCCAAAAAAGTGACGAAGGCTAATTTATGGTTAAAATTGACACTGGGAAACTTCAGTAAAAAAAAGGTGGATCGAATGATCAATTTCCGTTTAGATGTCATAGTATCAAAGTCATTCTCTTTGGTTATTGAAGTCCTCTAACCCTGTGGCTTTCAGGAGTGGAGGATATCTGGAGTCTTGGAGCTTAAATTGAAATGATACACGGTAAAAGGATTTAATTTTATCCCCCGGGGATCTTGATCAAATAACTGCTTGTCTCGGAAAGCAACGACCACCTCCTACTTTTCCAATAACCTTGATACTGTCGTCTCTCTTTCTCTCTCACTCTCACTCTCTATCTAGCTCTCTTTTCCGTTACCTGAGAGAATCTTCTGATGCTCATTTTCCCCGTTCCATAATCAGCACCCGTTACCTCAGCATTTGTCACAGGACATTTCATTAGCACCGTCGTTTCCTCTCGAACAGACCTTTTACTGTCAAGGACTTTTAATTCTTTATGGCTACTTCATTTTAACAGTTTTTTATGCTTTTTTTTCGGGTTAGCATATTTAGAAGGCAAGTCAGACTGGGTGAAAGGCAGTCGGGCTTATTTCTAGACCTTTAAATGTGAGGGACGATCTGGTTATGTACTGCAAGAGATAAGGTGAATCGAGAAAAGAATTTCATGCTTTTTATAAATATATATATATATATATATATATATATATATATATATATATATATATATATATATATATATATATATATATATATATATATATATATATATATATATATATATATATATATATATATATATATATATATATATATATATCGATTAGACTTGTGACACTGAAGAAGGCAAGAAAGTATATTCATGTTATATCTTCTGGAATTGCACCCCTGCCTCAAAAAATAATCAAAACCAGGAGTGAAGTGGAACCAGAAGTTGGTTACCCATTATTAAGGCGTCAGGATCAATTAGTGCAGAAACCTGTCTTCCCTGATCTCATATTTGTGTATCTCAATTATTGCTACTGATAAGTTTCAAGTTGTCATTGTTATTTGCTTAGTTGAGGGAAGAATTTCTTCTGTTAATTGCAGATAATTTTCATTTGAGTTGACAGAATATATGAGCCCCTTGTCAACTATCCATGCTTTTGACATATTTGTCTCCATTATACTATTAATTTGAGAGGTTTAGTATGCGTAAATTTTTTTACATATAAATTCTGTAACCTAAAACTTTGGAACAGTAAATATAGTTATCAGTAATAAGAAGAATTTCAATGTTATTGTGAATTTCGCTTATTTCAGTTACACGATTCATTTGTTCTGTAAAATTCTTTTCCTGTAAAATTTCTTTTTTAAAATTTTTTTTTATTATATCATACCGCTCACATCACTACTTTGTTATCAAATTTGATTAACAGTTGATAAGTGAGATCTCCATATCATTTGTAATCCTCTAATTCCCTTATGCTGTTCCTTATATTTTTTCTTACACATGATTTTCTTCTTTAAATGCAGTTACTTTGGTCTTAGATTTTAGTTTAGTCATGACTTCCATCTTCATTCGTTGCAGTTCGACTTTGTGAATTCTATTTAACCTGGAATGTGAATTGCCTGAGAGCTGAATGATAAAAAAGATAAATAGGTAACGCCGCGTTATACATTAATTATTTTTGCAAAAAGACTGAAACAAAATGAAATCAAGTTCAAAATCGAAAAAGGAATATATCAACGGATAAAATATCCATCAGTTTATTGAAATCAGTTCAACTATCAATACACGAGTTCTTCATGTCTTGAGTCTCTTTGATAATGATGTACTGTATCTTTAGTTATCAGCACAGATTTTGTTAAAAATACCAAAATGAAGATTATGCGAGCGTAAAGCTTTTCTGTGACCTCCATTTGAATAATTGACAGATTTATTTCGCCTACCTGAACATTAATTCGAATTTCATAAGCACATCACGAGGTTTTTTTCCTTTTGAAGTAATTATTATTTTTATTATTATTATTATTATTATTATTATTATTATTATTATTATTATTATTATTATTATTATTTTCTCAGTCATCCTATTCGACTGGGTGGCGTTTATAGTGTGTTGTTCCTGGTTGCATATTGATTCCTTAGGAATCCATCACTTTTATTATTATTATTATTATTATTATTATTATTATTATTATTATTATTAAGCAAGATCCTAAGCTAAATGGCAAAGCAAAATGACTCAAAACTTTTGTTAGAATGGGAATTATAAAAACGCTTTTAATGGAAGAGCATCAACTACGGTTACAGCCTTTAGCTATGGGAATAATTTCACCAACTCTCCCACACGTGCAAAAAGAACCTCCTGACTGACGTACATAATAATAATAATAATAATAATAATAATAATAATAATAATAATAATAATAATAATAATAATAATAATAATAATAATAATAATAATAGTGAAAACCCACAAGATAGCTGGAGAATTATTTCAGGTTTTTTTTCTCTCTAATTAAACTGGTAAGTGACAGTTATTTCTCTCAATAGCTTCCTGTTTGAGGACTCGCAACGATTAGTCGAATGTCAGGCCAATGTTTTATTCATTCAACGACCTGGGATATTCATAGGAAAATTACCAAATAAGCCTCTGCAAATACCTGGGTTTATAGTCAGTACTGATAATCCATTCCGTACCCTCCTAGCAGTGAGTGAGTTCATTTTATTTTCCCCATGCAACAAGTCAGAGGTGATGCGCAAATGATATACAAGCTATTTAGTCTTGAAGTAATTGTTAACTATACCTGGTTAGTGAAACACCTACCAGGCGCCATCCTCTCGGTCAATACGTTACTGCAGTAAGGGTATAATGCATTGGATAAACAGAAGTGCTTGATATGATTGCTTGCATGATAGGTGACACTGTCCATATCCGGTGGTCGAGTTGACACGGATTGGACACATTGGAGACAAGGAGTAAATTTGTTTACTCTGTGCTGGGGTACAGATGTAACATTGACTTGTTGTGTTATTGTTAGGAAATATTGCCAGGAGAAATGGCTTCTTTATATTTAGTGTCAAGAGTTTTTTTTTTCTTTTTTTTACTAAAATTCATGTCGAGAAAAATTTTTTTTTTACTAAAATTCGGTAATTTTTTTAAGAAGCCTACGGTAAAGAAACTACATTTTTCACCAAGGACAGCTGACAGTCGTGTACAAGACTCGGAAAACCCAAGAATGAATAATAATAAAAGCATCGCATTTTCATCGTTCAGATAACTCTCCACTCCATAAAATATTTTCATAGTAATAAAGTACAAGTGATAATAATAATAATAATAATAATAATAATAATAATAATAATAATAATAATAATAATAATAATAATAATAATAATAATAATAATAATAATTCCTCACAACATTTCTTCTAAAATCTAAAGAAAAACTCATTTTCATTGTTAAAATAATTTTGTACTTCGCAGCGTATTAGGATCATAATACTAAACACTAATGTATACAAGTCTGCGCGTTCTCGTCACCTAAGAACTTATCCCTAATTACCTTCTGAACTTTGTGAATAGTAATTAGTTGTTCTCGCAAATTCATGCTTGAAACTTGACTTTCCTCTAAGCTGATACTGTGTCAGGTATGATGAAACAACAGTGACGGAAGATATTAAAATGTTTTCTTGAGAGTTCATCAACCGCTATTATCAACAAGTATTAAATTAAATATTGTTTGGAAGAGAACCTAACAATAAACAAAAAAGTTTATTATAAATTTTCATGTTTATCAAGCATGGCTCACCTGTAATGTAGCGTCACTTTCATACTTTGCGTAATAAGTTCATTGGAGTGATATCATACCAGCACCTTGTAAATTTATGAGCACAGGAAACGCCCAAAACTTTACTTGTCGTTAATGTAAAACTTTTTTTTTTCCCAGCGTTATAAAGTAATAAAAACCAAAGCAGCTTTGAAGAGAAGCTTTGACAAGGTAAAACTGGATATCTTACATGATCATAAATGATTAAATGTAGAAGGCCGAGCTTATTTTTACTACGACTACTAGTAGTACATTAGTAATGCGTGCGTTTGATGAAACAAAAAATATTACTGTGAATGACAGCTTTCCGTGAAGCATGAGGCTTAAGGAAGTACTGTGAATATAAGTAAAAATTATGCAAAATGATTTCAACAATTTTGATGGTGAAGATGTTTAATCACTTTTTATTAATCTTTATAACTAACATTCAATTTTACTTTCTTCCAGAAGAAAGATGCGGTAACCGCAATGCAAAATCAATAATGAAAAAAATGAATCAAAATACCTTCTTTTACTTTGAGATTTTTCGTCATGTTGATACCTTCTTCACCGGAAAATGAACAAACTACTGTGTCCTTCAGTCATAAAGGAAACTCTTGATCTTTTCGATGACATAAGGGACGTGATCAATTCATACTTTCAATATCCCAGAAAAGACGGAAAAATGTACACTTGATTTGTTTTCGCACCGTCGATCTTCAAAGGAAGAGTAAAGAGAACAAAAGGTTTGAGATGATGGCGGTTCTTTAAAAGAAAAGAATATGAAAAAAGAATAAAAAGAAGGTCTTTTGTTACGCTAAGAGGCTGGCTAATAGAAACCTCAACAGAAATTCTCAGAAATATGAAGAGAGAGATTATAACTGAAAAGAATCGAACTAAGTGAGGTGGAGAGAAAAAGGTTATTATATCTTATAAAGGAACAAGAACGAAATAAATCACATTTATCTAATTGCATAAAAGGAGGATCAAGGTTCCATCATTTTATCTGAGTCAATCGATTTCTTTATCGCATTTCAATACAATACCATGAAAAATAATCTTTTTGCTTTAGAATATATGCTTATAATTCCAGCGTTTTTATGAAAGTACACTAAGCACAAAAGAAATGAAGGTACACTAAGCACAAAAGAAAATATTTTACATTCATTCAGGTAGGCAACTGGGTTTTCCATAAACTGTCTTCTTCTGAAAAGACGAAACTTTGTGAAAGATAGATAAGAATCGCGTACTTTGGGGAGAAGCTATTACGCCATCACTTAGCCTCCTGTCTACAAGTGAGAAGTAACTGATGCTGTTGGAGATTTCCACTTAGGAGCTCATCTACTTTTAGCATTCCAAGAATGAATGTAGAGTGAACATTGTTTTGTCTTAGTTTTTTTTAGTACCATCCTCGTTAGGAGTTTGTTTAATATGTATGTATGTATATATATATATATATATATATATATATATATATATATATATATATATATATATATATATATATATAATTTATATATATATATATATATATATATATATATATATATATATATATATATATGTGTGTGTGTGTGTGTGTGTGTGTGTGTATATATAAAATTCAATAATATATATATATATATATAATATATATATATATATATATATATATATATATATATATATATATATATATATATATTTTATATATATATATATATATATATATATATATATTACATGAGTTTAGAAGGAGAAGAAGAAAGAATTGATGGAAAGAATTCACTTTCTAATTTTTGCTCTATTGCATAACTAAATCTTTAAGAATCTGTAGCATATAAATATTTAATATATCTCAATAAAGTCTAGGTTAAAGATGAAATATTCCTCGCTTACTTAATTTTTCCATCTTTTCTTCCTCATTAGATGATATAAGATTGACCTGGAAGTCAGTCTGCAAGTATCTGTCATCTGTGAAATATGTGAATCTGAACAAAATTTCTGGAGAAATCAGGAATCTGTCTTCTGAGTCGTTCCGCTCAGAATTCTTCCACCTCCTGAAGGACTCCTGGAGAAACGTCCACTGAATTATCACTTCTTCTTGAAGACGTCTTCATGACTCCAGGATCCTTTGAAGTCGTCTTCAGCTCCTGGAGAAATGCCCATTAGATTATAACGTCTTCTTTAAGTCTTAAAGACTCCAGGTTCATGTGAAGCCGTCTTCAGTTCCTGAAGCGTTTCTGGAGAAACGCCCATTGGATTATAACGTCTTCTTGAAGTCTCAAAGACTCCCGGTTCATGTGAAGCAGTCTTCAGCTCCAGAAGAATTCCTGGATAAACAACTGTTGGATTATCACGGCTTCCTGAAGAAGTCTTTAAGAACCCAGCTGTCTTCGGCTCCTTCTGCTGCAGCCTCGCGAATCTGGAAGTGTGCATTGAAACTAACAAACAAACAAATGTTTCAGAGTTTTAGTATTATATATTATTATTATATATATCCATATATACACATATATGTGTGTATGTGTGAATTTTTGTGTGCGTGTATGTATGTATACGGCATGATTTTACGATTACAGTTGCAATGTATGGAAGGAATGAAAAAAATCATTAGATATTAGACAACACAAAGTTGGTACTGAGGACCCTTCCCATCGAATAACATAATGTATTGCTGGTATAAAGACTGAAAGGCAAAATGAACACCCCAAAACAGCAACAATACAAACTTATGGGCTGTTGCACTTACCTAAATTGTATTACCTCGTTTGGCCGGTTGGCGAAGGTTGACCATAAGGCACCCAAGTGCCAGCCAAACGTTCCCTGAAACCTTTTTTAGGAGCGAATGACTTCCAGTGAAGAAAGATAACATCCCTATCCCTTTTCCACGCCTCTTCTAGCAGCTCCTCTCATTACTTTTCCCTGGTCGTCTTCTCTTGCCGACAGTTGTGGAGAAGAAGAGAGATGTGCCCAGAGTTTTTACAATGACGCGCGAACGAGAGAGAATGTAATACTGTCTTCGTGAAATATGCTATATTATCTTAGTTTTTATGAACATATATGAGAGAGAGAGAGAGAGAGAGAGAGAGAGAGAGAGAGAGAGAGAGAGAGAGAGAGAGAGAGAGAGAGAACGCTTCCGTAGAGAGATATCTGTATGGGAGGCTAATTCTCATTAACGGAAAATGCAAGCCTCGTTCTATTCCATTTTAATATTTCCGTTTCAATTTCAGTTGATTCGTGGGATTCGAGGAGGGACCAGGTACCTGTTCGGTTAGATTCTGTTTCGTCTGCAGATTCGCATCCACAAGGACCCCCAATGCGATTACCCGTAACGAACTGAAAGCGCTGATGTTTCTGATTGTAACTGTCGCTGGGCGGACTTCGACGAGCTACAAGGTGCGTCGTCTCGTCGAAGTCCAATAGGACTTCAAGGACGCAGGAGGACTCCGATAAAATAGGCGGTCTTCGACAATCTACAGGAGGCGAGTCCCAATTTTTTTTTTTTTTTCCTAGCTTCTTGAAAATTCTGCGACGTTCAACATTCATCATTTTAAAGTAGTCAGTACTTAGTCAAGAGGCTTCAGGGTTAACCGATAACTTTTACTCTTTTTATTGTTCCATGTAATACACACACACACACACACACACACACACAAACACACACACACACACACATACACATACCGATGAGAGAAAAGAAACCCACTAGTACAGGTTTGCTGAAAATATCCATTTGCTTCAGTCGACCTGGCCATTGAATTTTGTGGCCAGTATTTAAAAGAATGTGGTGAATCGCAGCTATGGCCAATAAAGGTACAGGGCTAGTAGTAATATTCAGGAACTTGCATTTAAACGGGAAGTTATCAGCTTGTTAGATCAATGTGTATTAATATGTATAACGGAGTGTAGCAGTCATAAGTGAAATTTGTTGCTGTTGAATTTATTTATATTAACGAGCACTGAAGAAGATACCCTATGCCAATGTTTACATGATATTTGTTGACCTCTGTAACACGTGGAAACAACTTGTCATAAACGAAGGTGGCGTGATTCAAGGTGGTAACCTGTTTGCCATTGTATTCAAGGGCACTGAGAATTTTTTCAAATTGTCAGGAAACTTGTACCCTGTTATCCTGTTAAACGACATTGAGAGACAAATTGTCGTACAATGTTTGTATGACTTGCCAATTTTGGATTGTAGAAAATGAGAAATTTACTTCAGTGTCCTACTAAAACTACCCATTTTCTACGATAAGCGCTTGTTCGTTCTCTAAAAAAAATATCAAACAAATATAAAAAAAAGTAAATATATATCCATGTATCTCGATATTTTGATTTCGTCATCACAGGTATACCATGCCAACTAGTATACATATAATATTTTATGCTTCTTGACATATTTTTATTGCGTATTTTCGGAAACATGAAATTATATAAGTAGGGAACAGTTCCAAACAGAGCGTCGGGTTTTACCAATAAACAATCTCGAGTTGTGTCTGGTTCTGGTTCAAGCGATGCGCTAGTGCTTTGTGACGCATTTCCCTTTCGGATTCCCTTACCGTGTAGTGCATTCACGCAATCCCATTGCCATAAGCAAAAGAAGTACCAACCTGGTGAGGGAGAAATTTGAACGATTGAGTGTCGTAAGTTTGTTTACAAGAGGTATGAAGTGAACGGGAATTGTCTCGCCTGGGATAGCAACAACACCAGAACGCCCATATCTACAGTAAGTAAAGGATTTGCTTTCATGTATTAGTGATATTCAAATTAGTGGTATTCTAATTAGTGATTACTATTTTTCATAATATTGTAATATTTATATAAGGCGACAAAGCTTGATTTTACTGCAGTGAGTTGTCGTCTGACTCTTGACTTGTGTAGGCTTGGTTGTTCAGCGTTTGTTTATTTTATCCTCGCAGTTGTTTGTTTATTTGCCTCTCTAATATCTGAACGGAAAACATGTACAGTGGTAGCGTGTATAGGTTATGTAGAATACTTATATTGATTGCATATAATTTTATAGGTTTTGAGAAAAACTTTAGGGTGAGTGTAAAACGATGGGAACAAACCTTTCCTAGAATACCATGTCCTGGCCTAACCTCATTTGGGCATTTGTTTTTTGTAATTTACTACGAAAAAAATTCGTCCTGATAACATATAGCCTACTATTTTTTACAGGTAGCATATACTATTTTTTATAGGTTATGGAGAAAACATTATATTAATAGCATACATTAATGAATTTTTGTTATGAAAAACTTTGCACTGATAAATATGTATATATATATATATATACATATATATATATGTGTGTGTTTATATATGTATATATATATAAATAAATATATGTATATGTATATATGTGTGTATATGTATATATATATTATATATATATGTATATACATATATGTTTATATTATATATATGTATAAATATATGTATACAGTATATACGTATATGTGTATGTATATATACATATACATATAAGTACTTTATTAATGCTGCAACGTTTCAAGAAGTACAAGTCCCATTTTCAAGCTATAAAAAGAAACGACAAAAGTTAAAATAACAAACTCTGGCTAAAAATTAACAGTTAGAAAAAATATATACAAATAATTCAAATGCCAAGTACAAAGGGTAAGGAGGAGTGACTGGCATAAGGTGCTGAAGGCACAGACCGAGTGACAATTCGGATTATTCGGGCCGGGTTCAGCTTCGACTTAACCTCACGAGAGATAGAGAGGTGTTGAGGAAGAGTCGTTGTTTAACTGTGGAACGAGTTGTTGAATGAAGAGCGATTCTAAGATTGTTAAATATTGTTCGTTAGGAGTTTGGCCTGTAATTTTAAAATCTTTGTAATTTATGTCAGATTTCCATTACTTTGTATGTTCACGTATACTTGAAAATTCAGGATTAGTCAATTTGACACCTGTTCTATAGCTAACGTCCCGATGAGAGTCCAATCTCACCCTGAGTAACCTCCGTGTGGAGCCGACGTACTTCCCAAGATTACATCTAGGGCAGTTAAATAGAAACACAACTCCTGAGGTCATTAGTGGATCGAGTTTCTCCTTATGATAAGGTGAACGGCCGGACAAAAGAGGTCGGAGTGAGAACTTGGAGGTCACGCTCGGTGACGTGTTACTGGGTCAGTCTACTCGCTGCGTATCTCTCCCGACGCTGGTGTCAGCCCTTACTGTAGACCTTGCTTTCTCGACGGCTTTCATAGCCCCAAGCAATTCAGGCGTCCTGGCTGAGGAGGGCGATTCCTGCTAATTCCTGCTTCAGGCATTTTCATGTTCCAGCTTGGGAACACAGATGGGAAGAAGATGGATCGGCCGAAGAACGAGCGTCTTGGGAAAAACAGCTTAAGTTAAGCGCTTTGCGGAGGCTTAGTGAGGGAAAGTGCTGACCATAACTCATTTAATGGGCACAATTTAATTAACAGGGAAGTGTCTTAAGGCCGCTCCATGAACTGGGGGTTATTTCCCCAAGTTTGAGCATGAGGGGATGCCAAGAAGTGAATACTCTAGCAATATATATATATATATATATATATATATATATATATATATATATATATATATATATATATATATATATATATATATATATATATATATATATATATATATATATATATGTGACTTCTCACACTCTGTATCAGTCCTTCGTCAATGGCTTGGAAATAAAGTCGAAACCGGTCAGGACCTACACCCTGTTTCTTATTTTTCACCTGTGGCAATGTGTGATATATATATATATATATATATATATATATATATATATATATATATATATATATATATATATATATATATATATATAAAAAGAGGTCAATCTGGTATATGCTAAATATATATGTGAACACATCCCTCTGTCTCCCCGCTTGCGTGGTCTGAAATCCTCAATAAAAACACCAACACAAACCCGCACACAGAAAAGAATCTTTGGGACAATGACATAAAACTGTTATTGTTGAATCCAAAGAACTTTTAGTTTTCATTGTATGGAAATTAATTAACGTCGCTGGTCTCATCGACATGATGAAAGTAGGAGTCCATGTCAAATGCCTTAGGATTTTTCATTCTCAGGGACATGGCAAAGCACATGTGATCATGGTATCCAATTTAGCTGACCTTTCCTCTTTTGTTTTACACTGACAACTCTCTCTCTCTCTCTCTCTCTCTCTCTCTCTCTCTCTCTCTCTCTCTCTCTCTCTCTCTCTCTCTCTCTCTCTCTAGAGGAAAAATCCAGGCACCACTTTTTCTATTAGGTATTAATGAAAGGCCTGGATTTGAATGGTTGGCCGGAGAGACGGAAAAGTTCACCCAAACATCCCCTTTGATGCATACAGGTGTCTTCGCCGCATTCGAAATCTCGCGTGAGTGAAAAGAGTTTTATAATGAATCGTTATTCTTTTGCACCTGTAATTTATGCGCGAAAAGAAGGGCTGTATGTATTTGAAGATTAATTATGGAGGCGGGGCGCCAGAAATAAAAGCGTATTTATATTGTTTACTTTGAGTCGTCAGTTAACAATGTACTGTGAGTGAAAATATGTTTTTTTTTTTCTTATCCATAAGTCCAGATTTGAAGCCTTTACTTCTGAATATACAACTTGGTGCACGGGCGCATGTGTGTGTGTGAGCGTGTGTCTGAGTGCGCGTGTTTCAGTGGTGTGTGTGAGAGAGAGAGAGAGAGAGAGAGAGAGAGAGAGAGAGAGAGAGAGAGAGAAAGAGATGGAGAGAGATGATTCTCATTACGTTTTCTTGGTAACTGAACCGTTCCCCTTTACTGTATAAATCTCTAATTCAAGGACAGTGTAGGTTTCGACGTTAAGAGAACACAATATGAAGTTTTATCATGCGACAAGGATTAAGATAATTAATACATAAAGCATAATGATACGAGAATTAAATGCACATTAACTGAGATATACAAAGCTAAGCTAATACGTGCAGGACGAAAAAATGAGCAAATCATCGTGCAAATTCCCTTCAGGAGAGCTTGAAACCTACCCGAGAAACTCATGACGAGTTCACAGAATGTTATCATTGTCATAATTATCAAGTTGTTTGAAAAGACTTTGCGCTTAAATAGCTCACGAGCAAAGTGTTGGAATGAAATGGTAGACAATGGCAATCCTTGACAATTAGATACCGTTCCGTTGCTGTCATATTTATGTTTAGTATCAGGACGCCACAACTTAGCATAGAAACATTCACCAGACGTGGGTCGTCCGTCCTTTTGCAATTGTATTCGTAAGTGTCTATTTCCTTATTATTTATTCGTTGTTTATCGGTTTTTTCTCGGGCAACAACTGCTCCTTTAATGCCATTTTCGCAGCTGCTAAGAAGATTGGACTAAGAAGTCTCAGAGGGACCTGGATAGGTCAAGTGAGAAAGGGCAGTAAGTCAAAAGGAACCCCAGAAATCAACTGAATAAGTGGCTGAGTTCTTACGGTTCTTTTATCTAATCCCTCGTGCATGGAAGCTCGGTAAAACTATTTAATTATTTGTATAATAATAGCTTTAGTTTTCGTCTGCACTTACGAAATAGTTGAGGCTAACTGTCTCATTCGTTACCATTGAAGTTTAGTATCCATAAGTGGTGTCGTTCTTGATCGACCTCAAACGATGTCTCTGATATCGCGGACACACTCAAGTCTGCTAACACACGTCGGAGTCTCTGTATAACATTACTTGCACTCTCCTGGAAAGCTCATTATGAAAATTGACCACCCATGCGGAATAAGCCCAAGATTTTCCAGGTCTTTTCCTACTAAAGATTACTTTTCGTCTTTAAGGGCATTGAACACCATGTTGTTGTAGTATTAAGTTCCACGCTGAACTAGATGGGTTAGCGGAGTTGTAACGGTGGCGGAAGTAAGGGCGGGGGAGATCCGCCCCCGCCGGCGGGGTGGCGGCACTCTGGCATCTTTTGATGCTATTAGCGAATTCGCTTCTGACAAAGCTCGTAAGGTTCCGTTGTAAATCTGCGCGCTGGTTTTGTTTTAGCTTTATGAAATAATTATATATATATATATATATATATATATATATATATATATATATATATATATATATATATATATATATATATATATATATATATATATATATATATATGTATATATAATACTGTTAAAGTTTTGGCGCGAACTATTTTTGAGAAGACGCAACTCTAACTTCATCCATTTCTTCTCGTCTTGAAGATTAAAACGTTAAAGGAAATCATGAAGATTATTACTATCTTCATGACCACACCGCGTCGTCAACAAGGCAACAATCCAAAATAAACACTGGTTCAATAAACAAGAACTGAAGATCAAAAAGAAAGAAAAATAAATTTTAATCAACAAAGAAATTTCATCATTACAAACCGATCCGAAAGATCTACAAATTGTCAAAAGGTTTTATCGTCTAGTTCCGAGCGTTCCCTTGATCAAAGTAAGACGATTGATGTATAAATTTCTTAGAATACAAGTTTCTTAAAACTGCAGAGTGTTTTTGCCCGAATGATTATAAATTTCTTTTATGTTCGAAATATTTTACATTTTTTTACAAAAATCATTTCATAATTAATATTTCTATTTCTGTTCATTATTTTCATGCGTAGTAGTCAATTAGGAGATCTTTAAACTAGTCTCGTTCTTTTGTCCCTGTACATAAAATTTTTTTTTTTATTTTAATCTAATATCCATTCTTTTTCACTTTTGTAGCTGGAATGGAAAATATTATCATAAAAAAAGAGCAAAAATGGTCACAGCAGTAGTATACATACTTTTGAACACGGTGCAACAATTAATTTTCAACAACCAATTACGCACATGAATTCGTATTCAAGCATCAAAAAAGAAATAAATGCCTCCAAATTTATAAATTGGTATTCTAGGAGCTCTCTCTCTCTCTCTCTCTCTCTCTCTCTCTCTCTCTCTCTCTCTCTCTCTCTCTCTCTCTCTCTCTCTCTCTCTCCAATAGACATAATTTCCTCAGTGGAAAATAATATGGGGTTATAAATAACTGTATCATAAGGTATCGGACAAAAGGGTAACCCAACCAGTGAAAAGCCACGTAAGAGTATATTGCAAGGTTAGTAAAATAATTGAGACTAAAATCATTGTGTAGGACCACAGTGGATATTGTATTATCAGTAGCTGGTGTATAGACAGAATGGTGTGAGTACACCCACACTCACACACATACACACACACACACACACACATATATATATATATATATATATATATATATATATATATATATATATATATATATATATATATATATATATATATATATATATATATTTACGTTTAAGCGAACTAATTGCTGGCCTGTGGAAGGGTGTGTCCGGTGACGGTGGCTTTTGTGCTGACGTTGGCGTTTTCTCCGATTAGATACAGCGGGTACCTGACGCGTTCATTTTTGCCCTCCGATCGTGGCCAAGACGCGTGGGGACAACATGACAGATTGATGGAAACAAAATCTTCTGAACACCTAAGAAAATATTCCTTTGATAGCAAATCACCCGTCAAAAAAGGAATAATTAGAAATTAATCATTTACCCATCATAAATAATCTACGATAAAAGATACAAATTATCACAAGCATGTGAACTTACGATCTAATCCCAACTTCACAACAGATATTTTACTATTAAATCTGTGTACGACCGCTTCTTACTGACAGGGAAAAAAAATGGAAATAAAACTATTTTTGTTTTCAATATGACGACATCAGTTCCTTGCTGTGACAACTTGGAGAAAATAACCAAACGTTAAAAAAGGCGAAGTCTGGCTTTAAAATGAGCATATGTAAATTATTCCGTTTGTATCTCAGCCTTAGCTTCCTAACAACAGGGGAATTATGCAAACATTTCACATATCTTTTGCTCGCAATGTCACTGAATACTGCGGAGTAACATTTTTTGTTAATATTCAACCGAGATGCTCTTGTGATTCAAATACTTCACAAGAAATCTTGTCGAAATGGGACGACAAGAGAATGGGGGAATCATGAGAACGAAAGTAATGCTAAAAGGAGATGCAGTGAATATGTATGCTCTAGGAAGGAGGATGATTTCGTTAGATCGGTATATAAATTATAAAGGAGAATGGAAATAAGTATTTCGGTTAAAGAATCTATACAGCACAACACGTCAATAAAAAATAACATTAAATGCTCACTTTTTATGAGTTGGAAGTTAAAACCAAGCAAGCGGACTAATCATCATACCAAATAAAAGAAAAGAGATTCAGAAGAAGAATGTTTCTGTGAACAGTCAGTCAACTTTCTCTTTCAGCTTTAAAAAGAATTTTTTTTTTTTTTTTTTTACAGTACCCATCACAGTTAACTAACAAATCAAACTTATTCAAATATGAAACATTTACTATATAATTGCACGACGCACCATACCATAAGTAGCACAGTGTAATTGCAGTTTATTTAGACCAAATAAATGTACACTACGGTGTAGAAATAAATGAATAAAATGGGCATATCTAGATAATCATGATTTCGTTAAAATTGCAAAACGGTGAATGAAAATGAAGATTAGAGTATAACATTTATATGGTAGAACTTACCATTAAGGAGTTAGTTGATATACTTACTTTCGATGATTTTATAGTAAATGAAAATCAAGCAAGCAGAAAAATCGAATCAAACTTAACATAAGACATTCAGAATTAGAAGTATCAGTGTGAACGGAGAGTTAACTTCCTTTCCCAACCTTTTTTTCTATAAAATATCTGTCACAATTTATAACATAACCAAATTCATACAACAAGAAAGATTTAATAAATAGATATATGGAGCACCATAGTATGAGTATCTAAAAGCAATCGTAAGTTGTTTGGATAAGAATATACATTACTCTGTAGAAATAAATGCACAAAAATGAGACTGCCATGAGAATTATCGCACGCATTCAAATGGTTCATGCCCACTATTTTAAGACAACCCTTCTCTCGAGTTTTCAATTTCTCCTTATCCTCGAGTCTATAACTCCGCAGGGAAAGAAGAAAATTGTTGCTGGATTATTCCATTTTATTCTCCTCTGTTGGCAGATGAGAATAAGATGGAGCAACGTGGCAACAATTTTCGTCTTTTCTCGTAGAGTTTATCCGTAAGGATACGAAGACTCAGAAAATTAGAGGAGTGTTGTGGGCGAGAAAGACGGTGCTTGCTATGTGCATGGTATGTGTGCGTGTGTGCTTGCGCTTGCGTATGTGTATGCTTTTCCGGCAGTCTTTCTTTTATTTTCTTCATGTACTAACACACGAATGGCATCCGCATTCTACTACCAAAACCTCAAATATTGTAATACTTCGTCCAGTCTTCAAGGCTGAAGTCTCGAAGAGATAATGAAAACTACCATCAATATTTCTAAGCCGACCACTCTTTCAATCATCAGCTCAAGGGCTCCTTCAGAGCCTCACAGTGTGGCATTCTGGTACACAGGAGAGCAGAGCCCAAACGAAGCGATCGAAACACAAGATTCCAAAACAGAAACATTAAAATTTAACGCACATTTCACAGGTATGGAAAACGATTAACAACTCCACAGGCTCTGACGCCAATACGTACTCATTTATTCATTTGTTTATAAAGAAACGTGTGTGCTTATGCTTGAATACACTGCGTTTATGGCAAACAACGATCCCGTTATACGGAGTAGAAGCCGAAAAGGGAGCAATTTAGCCTGACATTTGGGGAATCCGGTGGCTGGCAGTACAGACATACAGTGCGGAGTGTATCTTGACCGAGCCATTTGTCCGGCTGGACAGCTGACCATAAGTGTTTTGCCTGGGCCACACTGGTACGCGAAAACAACACAAACCCTAGGAAGCTAGGGAAGGGAGGGTTATGATTTCCTGTATAATACGTGAACTACGTATGCCGCGTTAAGCATTCATTGGCAGTCACCTAACCTACAGTACACACACACGGCGCGACTTCTATGTTACTTCTCTTGTTAATGCGGAGTATATCAGATAGAAATGAACACTTAAAGGTATAAACGTATGTAAAGACAGGTAAATGATGATTCGTTTTGACAGGATACCCACTAGATTAACGGATTGAGAATAAATGAGATTTCGGAGAAGTCGGGAATTGTTGTAGCGTTCATTAGAATCTCATGAAAAGCGCTTAACAAATAAAATTCACTTTTTTAGAAATATTATATATATATATATATATATATATATATATATATATATATATATATATATATATATATATATATGTGTGTGTGTGTGTGTGTGTGTGTGTGTGTGTGTGTGTATGTAAAGGGAAAGATTATCCGCTAATGAATTTATATATAGAAATATAATTCTCATCTTCAGCGCTCGATCGTAGGGCCTCCAGACAGTGACAAGAATCTTCTCCCCCCCAGAAAAGCTCTAAAGAAAACAATATAAAATCGTCGGGCAACTTGAGATTGCTAATTGATAAAAGACAGAGGATCATCCGAAACTTCCTTCGCTATAATTGCTCGGGGATAATTACGTCCTTAGCCAACACCCGAGGGAATAGGAAGAACGAATAAAGAATCAGTGTTCTCTCTCTCTCTCTCTCTCTCTCTCTCTCTCTCTCTCTTTTTTTTCCTTGGAGCACTTTCATCCTGATTACTACACATAAGATAGGGATGGTACAATAAGCAGGGTTTTTTTTTTTTTCTGAAGAAAAACCTCTCTCTTTTATTTATCTCGCTCACTCTAGATTTTTTGTCATGAAGGAAAGCTTCTCCGTCTCTCCATTTCTTTATCTATACCTTTTCTTGGCAAGCCTCACTCACTCACTCACGGCCTCTTTCTCTCTATAGTATTTTTTTATTTTCGTAGACGGCCTTTCTCTCTCTACGTTTCCTCTTCCTCAGTTTAGGCTTCTTTCAAGGAAAAGTTCTGCTCATTCATTTGTCGATTTATCTATCAGGCCTGTGAGTTCGTTCGTTGGTTTTATATATATATATATTTATATATATATATATATATATATATATATATATATATATATATATATATATATATATACATATATATATATATATATATATATATATATATATATATATGTATGTATATGTATATGTATATGTATGTGTGTGTCTATCTATCTTTCTATCTATCTACCTATACATATGAAAATATGTATACAGATAGATACATGCATACATAGAGGCATAGATAGATAGGTATGTGTGTAGTCTGCTTTCGTTACCCCGAAATGAACAGAAACTTTTAAATGTTCTAATTACCATTCTTGTGATTCAGCCAACGATAATTTGTTCTTGACAAGTAATTTGTAGTATTTGAGTTGGTATTTGACTCGTAATATTTCACCATGTAACGTATTCTGACGTGAAAACGAAATATATTTAGTTGTTCCAACGTTTAATAATTAAGATTGTAATTAGTTCGAAAATTCATATTCTTTTGATAAACTCTTAGGTCAGAGCTATGGAAATAAAAAAAAAATATTAATTGTTTTGGTTAACCTACAGAATAATAATAATAATAATAATAATAATATCCGAAATCGATTACTCAACATTTTATATAACAAATATTTCATTATCCCAAAACCCTTTAACGGGCACTACCGGAAATAATGATGGCAGCAAAAAAAAAAAAAAACGCTCTTAGTATGTTGTAATACAACCAAATCTAAGACACTTTTACTCCTGTGCGTTTTTTTTGTAAATGTTGCAAAAAAGGGGTCATAAAGACGAAAAATAAATAATATTTTTCTGACTGTGTACACCATAAAAGATGCAAGAAAATTTTTATATATTGTTAACCAAAATGTAATAGAAATGAGGTATACAGTTTTTGAAAGGGCATTTGTTATAAATATAATTTAATATAAAAAAAGAGTAAAATACAGTCCGTTCTGCCAGCGAGCCTATACTTTACCACGTTCGAGAACGAAATAAATTTCCTACCCCAGCTTTTAGAAGTTGAATACATAATAGGGTCTCTTCATTTAAATGCGAACGCAATTAGAGGGCGGAACTGCATATCTGATGAATGTTTTCAAATAAGGTATTACTCGCATGCTGATGATCGGTGGTAGGTTGTAAGAGAGAGCGTTGTGGAATATCGTAACCAAAATGAGTATTATTATGAGATTTAACATTGTTCAAGCAACACACATATATATGTTCAAGCAACACACACACACACACACATATATATATATATATATATATATATATATATATATATATGTATATATATATATATATATATATATATATATATATATATATATATATATATATATGATATTATATGAATTACAATACACAGTAGATTTTTTTATTAATATGTGTGGCTAAAGACATTGTGAAGAACCTTGAGAGGATGCTTAGCTGGTGTCTGGCGGGTATCCTGATTAGGAAAATTGTATTCGCATCAAATGCGTCTGATATTCTTGAGACGTGAGAACATCCCTGCTTAGCAATAAGACTTTGTGAATTTGTTCGCCGGAAATGTCCAGGTTCCGGAGAATTCGTTCATATGTGTCTTTTCTTGGGGCGGAGCCCAAGGGTGTGAAGGGATTAGTTATGAAACAAATTGTCATTCGAAGATCAACAGCGAATATTGATAGAAGCCTTCCGTGAAGGCTCTGTTGTTGGAGACCTGTCAATTAAGAATTGTGAACATTGCTGTTTGGAGGCAATAAACTTTTTAGATTGCCCAAACTGTATATTGTTCTTTTCATATAACTTATATCACACTTGTATCTGACCAATTTTACATTGTGTGTACTCTATAAGTACTATGGGAGGAATTCCCCTATCTTTATTTTTTATGCATTTGTGTAATAAGGGTTTTATTTGATTTCTTCAGATGTTTCGCTGAGGAAGAGGCTAAGATGTATTCATTGGGAATGTACTGGTTTTTTACTTTTTTGACCTATTGTAGGAAAATTATTTAGAGAGAATAATTAGTTGAATATGGTGGGCCTTAATATGCTTGATCATTTGGTGAACATTAGTATTCCATTATATTTCATCTCTTGTTTCTTGCAATCCAGTTATGTTAGAGTATTGTCAAATAAATTATTTTGGGTAACGCGTGTTTCGCTGTAGACCTGAAAGAGAGAGAGAGAGAGAGAATACGTGTATATATGTACAAATGTACGTTGCCAGTAGCCTCTTTGATGTGGTCACTATCAAGCTACCAATGGATGGGACTTCTTGACTGTTAGAAAAGATAAGCAATGGGATTCACTCTTGGGTGGGTAACAGATTTTGGTTGGGAGCAGGAACTGCACTTGGGTATATTATAGCGTTTAGGTACTCTCCGAAGAGATTTATCTACGAGGAAATTGAGATTTAATGTTAGGGTATATTTGTTGGTATATATATATATATATATATATATATATATATATATATATATATATATATATATATATATATATATATATATATATATATATATATATATATATATATATATGTATTATATATATATAATATATATAAAATATACCTATATATATATAAAGCAATATATGTATGTAAAAAAACATATATATGTATATGATTGTGTGAATGATGGTAATATCAACTGAATATAAAAAGCAATCTTGAAAAAATTATATACGACAAAACAGTAATCAAAGCTTTTATACATAAGTATTGCTATTCCAAGCAAAGCAGAGGATAAATAACAATAAAGCAACTGTCGCGATTACGTGAACTTAGTCGATAATCCTGACGATAAAGTAGCTGGAATTCTAAAGTAACTTGTATTAATGTTTTTATGGTTTTGTGACCACGCCATTGTCGTATTGATAATCTGCTGAGATGCTGGAAACTCCTGAAATATAGAGGTTTTGGAAGCTCGCCAACATTCGTTGTCTGTGTTCTCCACGCTAAGGCTTTTTATTTCTCTTCTATATCGCTGTTTGCGCGAAAGAAATAAATTATAAATTACAGAATACTGGTTTCATATTAAGAAAGTCGTGATGGCTTTATAGAGCCACACACACACACACACACACACACACACACACACACACATATATATATATATATATATATATATATATATATATATATATATATATATATATATATATATATATATATATATATATATTTATGGATTACAAGGGCTTGACGGCATCTCTTACTTTACCTTAATAATCTTAGCCTCACAAACACCCTCGTAAGCCCAGAAACAGAATAATGGAAGAATAATTAAAAGTTGGAAGGTGGTCTTACAAAGACCCCTTGTAA
This sequence comes from Macrobrachium rosenbergii, assembly GCF_040412425.1. Classification (NCBI taxonomy): domain Eukaryota; kingdom Metazoa; phylum Arthropoda; class Malacostraca; order Decapoda; family Palaemonidae; genus Macrobrachium; species Macrobrachium rosenbergii. The sequence goes on along the minus strand of NC_089784.1, from coordinate 2,367,935 downwards.
GCCCACAAACAGAATAAAGGAAGAATAATTAAAAGTTGGAAGGTGGCCAAGTGAAGATACGTTTCTTAACACTGATTTATTGATACATACAACATGGTAGAGTTGACAGTGGGAATGATGAGCAAGTCTCACTATAGTAAAGAAATGGAAAAGGGCTCAACAACAATTCACTGAGTGGAGAAATAACGCAACAGTTGCACATTTAACTGGCAATGAATTTCTATCCACCTCAGTATGGGCGGATTCTTCAGGCAATTGGGAATACAGAGGAATGGCTACTTAGGTAACTTACACTGATAACACTCCTGGAAAGGAAAAAATTTCCGATAAGTGTACCACCAAAATATTATTTCTCTGTAAAATGAGTTAATGCAAAAATTAGAGGGAATGCCTTTACTCTACTCACATCTTGGCATGGGGCGTTAGTTACGTTATGCATTGCTTGAGGAATCACACACAGTGGGTATAACAAGTCGATGTTCAAGTCAAAGAGACAAGGAATTTACCTGAGCAATGAAATGCAAGAGAGAGATGATAAAAAGAGTCAAAGAAAAAGACACTGGCTAAACCTCCCCTTCCGGGGAATGTACCGTCTTTGCTTCCTCATACTTCTTGCACACACAGCTCTCCGTCGACGTGATCCAGTTCTATTTGGCAGTGTCCGGTAATGGGCTCGATCAATCTAGTGAGAGTAAGTGCGTTCTTCCCGCCCACAGCTCGATACTCAATTGGGCAGAGATTCCTCGTGTTTGAGAGTAGACTGAACTCAAGATGGAGGACACTATCGCCTTAAAAGGCGTTGTATTTTGTTTGGGGTATCGCTTCGGGCGGCGTTGTTGGTGCATACCTGCAGATTATGGGAAGGTCTCTGGCCAGTAAAAACGAGGAAAACTCAGCATGAACTTCAATTAAATTTGGAGATTTAGACAAAGGGAAGAACTATTTACCCCAGGTGTGTTCCTTTGGGACACATAAAGCCCAACCCTTGAAAAGGGTTTTGTCAGATAATTCCTAAAACAATCCTCTCACTCTAATACTGGTGGAACTTCCTACTTCCCCTGCTGTCTGGTAATCCCCCCCACATCCTTATAAGTTAGCAATCTAGCGGCGTAAAACGTATATATATATATATATATATATATATATATATATATATATATATATATATATATATATATATAATAGCTAATAACCTTATATATAACATATATACAATATTATATTCATGAAATAATAACAATATTATATTCATGAAATAATAAAATACTGAAAGAGCAAATAAGATCTGACCTTTGATGACACAATCTTTAGCTGGCCTGGAGCGTCTCCTTGCTCTTACCATGAATGGGTGATTATTTTTGCCATTAAAGATGTCAGCTGATGCAAAAAAAAAAAAATCAAATCAGGATGCAATCCTAAATATCTCCCCAGTTACGCAAATTGCGTGACGCAGCATATACGCTCAATTGGCTTATTCACTGCCCTCGGGGGCAACATTGCCTTGCATAAACATTTCTTGGAAGCATTACTGATGACGAAATTCGTAAGATTCTGAGGCGCTGTAATGCAATTTGAAAGGGCATTCACCACCGGTTAATACTTGTTTATATATATTTTTTTATTTATTTGTTGTTTGGTTAATTGTCAAGGTAAACTTAATACTACCTGAGTGTTTTATAAAACGTAGTTAATTATGTGTGTGTATGTGTGATAATGGATGTGAACTGTACATTTGGTGTTCGTGTTAGTACAAATTCAACAGAGCAATTGTGTATTTTTATAACACAGCTTTTGAATAACTATCATTTTAGGGGCGACCACCCACGTGAGTAACAAAATTTTAACGTTAACCAATGCATGTATCAGTATTTGGTTGTTCAGGATGACTAGCATCTATATTTTTTTTATTTGTCAGAGACAATCTTTCTCAGTTATGCAATTTTGATATATATATATATATATATATATATATATATATATATATATATATATATATATATATATATATATATATATATACCATATAACCTGACCCAACTGCACTGAAAAAAACTCTGAATGACATTCGATAAACTCTCTCTCTCTCTCTCTCTCTCTCTCTCTCTCTCTCTCTCTCTCTCTCTCTCTCTCTCTCTCTCTCTCTTCTTCTCCTCTCACTCTCTTTCTCACTCTCTCCCAACACACCCTTTCACTATTCAACAACCTAAGGCCATGTCTTCACAATCAGGTTTACCTGCCATTTCTTCTGTCAGTTCATCGAAACTGCCGTTTGTGGGCGGAGACAGTCCACTCACCAGTACGAATGAACTGTTGGCATTACCTAAATATCTTCCGACCGACTGACAGGTAATTGCACATGTGGACATGTTAGCGACAATTCCGTGACAGTTTGCGGTTGTATTCCATCTGGGAAGCATTTCAGATGCTCTGATCAGAGTATGAATAAATTATGTATAAGCGTCATTCATTTCACTGTTAGACCCTTCAATGCTATTTGTAGGCCGTTATAAGTCCAAATCATACAGTGAAAATCTAAAACAATATTTCCATGTGATACAGATAATTTGGTGTTGGCCCGGGCCATTGATGTCTTTTTATGATAATATATTATGTTTACTGTAATGAAAGTAAACTTAACTGTCCAATTCATAAAAAACTGAACCAACCCCTCAGTTCTAATTTAAACTCATTCATTAATATTGTATGAGAATAGACGTCCTTTTTTTAACAGGAAGTATTTAGTCTATACTGTTATGCCTTTTAACTTCTTTTCTATTATTAAGAAAAAAGTGGCAAAACACTTTCCTATACGGCTAACTTCAACTCGTGATACATATTTTTTATATTGGTTTTAGGGACGTTTTTAACATATAATAAATTACGACTCATTATCTTTACAATGACCTCAAATTCCTTAATGTAGAATTGTGTCTAAAGTTAAATGTACAGCATCTATAAACGTGGTCAATTCATACAATAACGTAATCATGAATCAAATAGAAATCTCTCCCTTCTTGGAGGAATGTTAGGCAATCGGTTATTTATTGTTTTAAATAAATACACGTTGATAAAAGATAGAAATGAATATATATCATTCTAATAAATAACTATAAACAATAATTTTATTTTCCTGAATGATGTGATTACTATTCCTTACTGTGTATGATTACATCAGCAAAAGGTATGAATTGACATGTTGTGTAACCTGTGAGCACCTCGAGTTACTCGAAGTGCAGTAGTTGCCATTTCTTAATTTAATCCCCATTTGCATCTAATACATTTACCCTCCAAGTGCCTTTCGGAAAAGATTTCCAAATGTAATGATCTGCACTCCTGTAAAGTTTTAATCTAGAATTTTCATTCATTATCTTCCAAGTAATCAGTACCAAGCAACATGAAAAGAAACTTATCTTCTGTATGTAGTAAAGTGTTTTGCCAATTCGCATGATAATTAATTCCAACCGTCAACTGCTGGAGTGTCCAAGGTGATATTTTGATTATTCCAGTACAGCCAACAATGTGTTGTTCTTCCTACACGATGTTGGTGATCATTTAATAAATGATGTAGGATCATGTGTAGGACAATTTTAACACCATACTCTAAAAGGGAATGTATATAATTACTTATCATATCATATAACATCTCCAACCATATGTATGAATGAGCTTGATATATGACTTGTGATTATCACTTTTCGCATGATGAAGCAGTTGCTAGATGCCGTGTATGTAAAATTAATAGTTATTTTTCTATGTTTATTCCTTTTATGGGCACTTGCTCTTGCAGAGAAGTGGGTATTAGAGTTATGGAATCGTTTGAGGTATAATATGACATCTCAACTTCTATACTATATGTACGAAAAGTTGACGACTAATGTTTTTTCGTTCCTCATGCAGACGCTGCCTTCCACTTTTTTGCATTGTAAATTGTCGTTCTCTCTAGGTAATAATTTAGTTATAAACCTCATAGATAGAGATAGACTTCGCTCCAAAGTGTTTGAGTGATGCCGAGGGAGTGGTTTCTGTTGGCTGAAAGTGTCGCATTTAGCCACTACTACTCATGCGCAGACTCGGCTTCACTTACTATGGAAAAAAATTATCGATTTGGGTTTTCAATGTAGATTTTATCGAGGTTATAAGCAATTAGATTAATTATTATCATAAATTATGATCAAAATTCACGTAAATTCTGATAAAAAATTGTTGTTATAGTGGATTTATTGTTGTAGGTTAATCATACTTCTGGCAGTGCCAGAGGAAAATGTGAAGCGTCAGGTGAAAAATGACAATGAACCCAGAAGACTGAAGGAAAAGGTGACGAGAAAACGAAAATTTAATTTATTTTGCCTGTGTTTGTATGTCTGTCACGGGGAAGGGGTTTGATTTTGAGTTGTAAACCTTTCTGGGGTGACGGAGAGTCTGTATTCAAAGTTTTGTCTGGGTCTCTCAGGCAGTTCGGATTTCTGTAGTGGACAAACAAATATACAAACATTCACTTTATATATATATATATATATATATATATATATATATATATATATATATATATATATATATATATATATATATATAATATATATTATAAATTATCAATTATCAACCATTGTTCGCATTTTTGCCACTACAATCGCTCTTTCTCTCTCTCTTTTGTTTTTTTTCATATATTTTTATCGGTTACAGAGGCAATTAGAGATAAAAGACTCAATGGCGCATTTTTATGAAGGCTGTAGATCGGCGTTCATAAAATTCTCTCTCTCTCTCTCTCTCTCTCTCTCTCTCTCTCTCTCTCTCTCTCTCTCTCTCTCTCTCTCTCTCTCTCTCTCTCTGTCGTCCCATAGTGAAATTCAATTTGAACGAGTTATGATTCAATTAGAAATATATCTGTAACTTCTCCCCAGGCTCAAATGGATTAAAAATTACCAAGGCTGATTGGATCGCAAAGCAACTATGCTAGTGTATCCTGTCAGAAGGAGAGAGAGAGAGAGAGAGAGAGAGAGAGAGAGAGAGAGAGAGAGAGAGAGAGAGAGACCTAGCAATAGCTTTTACTTCAGTACACACCAGTGACCTAGAAATTTCATTCCGAAAATTTGCATTGACTATTTGAATGATTTATATAAATTATCCGGCATAGGTAATAAGCCTGAAAATATCCTGATTTTTTTTTTTCAAATTATCATAACTTCCGCGTTTAACTGGAGATTGAAATTTGTATCTAATATTTTAGGAAAACAATTTTGCCATCATAGAATATTACAGGATACTGTGAAATACACAACAGAATACAGTAAGCTGATGGAAAACTTTGGCTTATTTTGAATCATTTATATTTATTGACTGAAAAGCAAAAGCAATCACTTGATGATTAGATTATAGAAAAAAAAGAGCGCGTGTAACTTTAATAGTTATCAAAGGTATTAACTTTAATTGGATATTGTAGCATATCGTATTACGGAAAAATCGGTAAAAGGGAATTGGGTCATCGACTTTTATGTAAAAGATTATGAAAAAGTTAATGATTAAAACAAACTGTTGAAGAAAAACTGAGGAGCCTAGCTGTAGAATAAAAACTCCAGCAAAAATACATTGAACATAGAAATATATTCTGAAAAATGGGATGGGAGACTTTAAGAAAAAGATTCTTTTGCGTAAGGTCCACAATAATATATCAGTGGTAGATTGTGAGACTTTATAAAAAATGTTTGAAAGGCTTTCGAGCCCTATCCTGGGTTCATCTTCAGTCCAACTAAGTAATTATAACATAAAATGTGACGAGGTAAACTTCTGAAAAGATGACGTAGGGGGATGGAGGCGGTGGCGTTAGCTCCTCCAACGGCCATCTCAATGAAGGAAGTTGTCAACCGCCCAATAAGGTCATTTCGTCTCCTCTGTTTATATTTCTGACTGCTCTCCTTCCTACTCGATCTCCTCACGGCCTGTTGCGATGTAAAAGAGGAAGAGACAGCATCGGGCGAAGGAAAAACAGGGCCTGTCCTAACACTAAAATCCTTAACGAGCGTCCTAAGTATGCAATAATTAACCGTAAGGTCCTCGTTAACAAACGACTTGTTACCTTTAGAAGATTCCCTCACGTTTATAGTGGCGCCATCTACTAATCGTCTTATCACATTGTTACTTTTGAATATGATACCTGCACCATTAAGTCAGGTTTGTGATCATTGTCGAATGCATGAGTTACTGTTGCGCTGTTTTGTGATTGTAGGGAAAATGCTCGCTTATGTTCCCCAAGGCGTGTAGTTAGCACCCGTCCACTTTCCCCCAAAATATTTCCCCCTGCAATCTTGACAAAGTAATTCATAAAATCCTGAAACTGGGATTTTTGAATTTCTTATCAAGTTGTGGATAACGTATTTAAATGCAATTGTAGTGTCATTCTGATTGTTATATACAAATCTGCAAATGTTCCCGGCGTTAGGATTGAAAGGTAATTGTGTCTTATCTGGGACAATAAAATGACCTTCTCGATCCAGAAAACGACTTCTCAGTTTAAATGCAAGTTGACATTGCACTATGTGTTGTCAATTGTCGCATTTGTCGCACATCTTAAAGGCACAAATCTGCATTGCTTTTGATTTTATTTGAGTGAAACGTTAGTGTTTAAAAGGTTAATGCTTGCATATGAATCTGATGTTAGTTTCCCCATTCATTGTTATCTCTGGGTGATGTGGTATATATATATATATATATATATATATATATATATATATATATATATATATATATATATATATACATAATATATATATATATATATATATATATATATATATATATATATATATATATATATATATATATATATATATATATATATAAAGTCGAAATTCTTGTATCTCCTCTTATATTCTTCATCCACGGGCCATTGTAGAAGTGCAATATAAATGTACAGTGTATACGTCACTTTATGCACGGGAAAACGCGATTTTCTCAAAGCTATTCGGATATTAGATAGTTCTAGAGAGAGATGTTAACATATGTACAAAACTATTTTGATAACGGCATAATAATGCAATCATTGATAACCTTCCCATTCAGTTGCAATTAAATTGCTTGTCCCACTGATTATTCTTCGCTCTTTATAATAGAGAAATTTTAACACTGACACTGGGGGGGGGGGTTTATTTGAAAAAAAGCACAAACAAATAAAGGAGAAACACCTGTTTTATCCTCCCCATTTCACTGTAGAACGCGACTTTAATATGAAAACGGAGGCAATTACTCTTTTTTGACTCTTTTACCCATGAGCCAGGAATGAAAATTAGATTTGCTGACATGACCTAGTTCCCGTCCTTTCATAGAAAGCGATTGCTATGAACATTGTTTGTTCTTTATTAGAATGAAAAAAAAAAATGGTTCGTGGACCTTTCAGCTTTCATAATATTACCTACCTTCTGTGTCATTCGTTAATGAAAATGTTAATGAAAATGAAACTATATATATATATATATATATATATATATATATATATATATATATATATATATATATATATATATGTGTGTGTGTGTGTGTGTGTGTGTGTGTGTGTGTGTTTGTTGAAAGAAATAAACAGATTGTGAACACTTACTCTTGAAGTGTTGGTATCCGTGGCTCTCTCTCTCTCTCTCTCTCTCTCTCTCTCTCTCTCTCTCTCTCTCTCTCTCTCTCTCTCTCTCTCTCTCTGAATCCTACATTTAATCTACTGTGTGTAAATTAAACTGTTTATAAAAATAAGTTTATTCTGCAAATCTAACAACATGCCAGGTTAAATGAAAAATATGATGACAGCAGATTATTGAACTACTTCCCAGCTTATCAGTCAGTCATAAAATGATAATAACTTTTCATGTCTTTGTTTTGTCACCACGACTTAGCATGACTACCTATGGCTATCCATGACACATCTGTAGAGAGAGAAATCATCTGTCAGTAATTCTAGACCCAACTTAGCTCACAGTCACAACATTGCACTGCATAGAAAAATAAATGTTGAAAGAAATAATAAAATGATTTCCACTACAACACAAGTACTGTTTATCACTCATATTAAAGTTACGTTAAATGTATCATTCGTAGTACAGGAATTACAGTGTCAGCTTTCCAGCTATATGTATCGTAACTTCATTCGCGTCTTGTATATTGATTTATGTACGACTTTCCATCCTCCGACAAGCACAGTTGATTGTACTCTGCCCTCTGTGTTGTTCGAATCGTGTCAGGCACTACATTACCGTTCGCAAGAGTTATTAACCCGTCTCTTTGTTGTTTGAATAAATTAGTAAGTTTGTAGACGCAGCCTCTTACGCCTTCGTTATATATATATATATATATATATATATATATATATATATATATATATATATATATATATATATATATATATATATATATATATATGTGTGTGTGTGTGTGTGTGTATGTGTGTGTGTGTGTGTGTGTGTGTGTATAGAACCTTTCTAGTCCAAAATTATTCTAATAGTAACTGTAATGTCTCTCAGAGATCTTTAACAAACTGCACTAACCTCAATAAAGTTATGTAACGGTACAAATGCTCGCTTATTAAGCACATAAACAAACACACCTGTAGTAGTAGTGTCTATCTCGTCCAATTTACTGAGAAAATTTATAAACATACACACGCACATACAAAAGCACACACGCACGCATACCATTCTAAGATTTCATCATCAGCTTGATGTCCTTCCATTGCCCCATAGTTGGGATGACTCGCGTATGGGGGGTTAGTGATGTCGGGAGGCCTCAGATGGCCTCCTCTGAAGTGATGAGCGGGAAAGGTTACGTAGCGCCTTTACTCGTCTGTACTTTAACCTAGAGTTGGCTGAACTACTAGTAAGGGAAAATCGGACCTGATCGATCGACTAGCAAATAAATTGCAATGACCGTTAATTGGCCTGTGTCGTCTCACGATCTTCAAGTAGGTGAAATCAATTTCCCAAACGATGAAAATGCCCGCGTACTCTTGCAAAAGACCAGTAAATAGTTTTTCTACCAGACGGCGAGAGTACTAAGCTGTATGCAGAAGGAGAAGAACGGAAGGTTTTCGTAGCCATGGCTTCCACGCAAGCCATCATTTAATATATGACCTAAATTTTTTGTTATCGAGGGCTGGGGGAGGCCATAACAACCGCTTTCTCTCCGTAATGTGTTCTTAGAGAAAATGTTCTATGGAACACCGAAAAAAAAGCTTTAGTTCTTCATCATAACAGGCAGTTTTTATTAAGGATTCCCATTAGGACTCCCACATAAGTCTCGACCCAAATTGAGAAAGGTTACCGCATCTTCATTCGACATAGACTAAAGGCTTCGTTCCCTAACAGTTTTAGATTTCCTAAGCTTGTGTCTCGATTAGAGGAGACACGCTCTTTATCCCTTGCTCTCTTTTTCTCCATCGCTAGTGTACTGTTCGGCTCTCTCTCTCTCTCTCTCTCTCTCTCTCTCTCTCTCTCTCTCTCTCTCTCTCTCTCTCTCTCTCTCTCTACTACAAACTAGTAGTGGCTCTGTCTTATAGAAACTTGTGATCTGTTAAAAGATGGTGTAGTCGAACATCAATTTAAGGTGTATATATATATATATATATATATATATATATATATATATATATATATATATATATATATATATATATATATATATGTGTGTGTGTGTGTGTGTGTGTGTGTGTGCATGTGTTTGTGTGGGTAGATATATATATATATATATATATATATATATATATATATATATATATATATATATATATATATATATATATATATATATATATATGTAATTTTACCTTTCACTGCATTAACCCTTTCTCTTCAGGGCGAGGCTCCAGCCTCCCCCTGTTGTCCTTTCAATTCTCACAAATTTGTCCCAGAGATGAGGTTGCCCTCCCTGAGGTCTTTTCCAGCTAGTTTGTGATCTGACAGAGTCAACTAATCACCAAGGACCTAATTCACTCCTTAGGTCAACAGAGACAAAATGGTGTTTTCATAAAATGGATCCAAGTCTTTGAACGTTCGTGAAATTTCAATTTTTTCTTAAGCTTTGCGAGTCGAGGATGGAACCAATGACTCTATGTGGCTCTTATTTATTTTTACTGGTAATTTTCACAGACCACGTGCCAAATTTTGTCTGGGTCTGTCAATTGGTTCAGATCCGCTTGACAGACCCAGACAAAATTTGGCACGTGGGCCCTATGTGACCTCAGGAAGTTTATAACTCAAAATCAAACCACTACCCCGTGACAGGCATCAAACACAGACATATTGAATGATATTTTCGTTTTTACCGATTCCGTCAGGTTTTCTTTCTAGTGCTTTATGGGGTAATGGTCATTTTTCACCTGAGTGCTCCAGGTTTTCTTCCATGCGTTGTCAGATGTATGATTAATCTGCAACAATAAAGCTCCTGTAACATAAATTATTTATCATAATTTACGTGAATTTTAATCATAATTTATGGTAATTATTAATATGATAATTGTAATTTACAAAAATAAATCAACACTGAAAACTTGCATCGATAATTTCTATAAGTAGAGATCAGCTTTCTGTAATAACAGACGCATCCATAGTAGCTGCTGGCTAACCCCAGCATGCAAGATATGCGGTGTTTCCTTTTTTTTATTCATTTAAATGCGAATTTCCTTATTAATTCTTTCGTTTCTTCTTTGGTTTTACCTTCGGAATTCGCTACAGCACCTGCTTCGTGATGTAACGGTGCTATATTTCATTATAAAGTCTTTATAAATGAGGTCTGGAATTAATTATCTGGCAGTGTGGCAACAACACTTCCACTACCACTGCGCAAACAACACTTTCAACCTCGGGCAGCCACCTCCACCAAACTCTCTCTCTCTCTGTCTCTCTGTCTCTCTTCATCATTTTAATCAGATAAAGTGCCCAGATATATATATATATATATATATATATATATATATATATATATATATATATATATATATATATATATATATATATATATATATATATATATATATATTTTTATCTAAAGTATATGAATATCAAGACAAAATTCAAAAGATATATTATATATATGAAAATATATATATGTATTAGTCCTTCAGAGTTTTCCTCAAGACAAAATTTAGTTTGAGATCTTTTTGCTTTATATATATATATTTTATATATACACATGTCACTAGTATATATACATATACATATACACACACACACACACACACACATATATATATATATATATATATATATATATATATATATATATATATATATATATAATATACATGTGTGTATGCACAGGACAGGATTCGAACTATGGACTGATTTACACAAAGGTAGAAAGTGTCATGGGCCACCCGGCTATGTGACAAAAAACATGTATAAATGTGCGTGCGTGTGTCTGTTTGTAAGTGTGTGTGTGTGTGTGATATCAGTCTTAAAATACATTTTTGAGGTCTTCTCTATATTTTAGCTGCTGTACATTGAAATGACAAGGAGAGTTTCGACGTACTTTTTTTCTAACTTACAAAGAAGAAGCGATTTCATTTTTATTTATGGTGAAGCGTCTTCTTTACTATTTTACATCATGAGTCCTACTTTTTATTAAAATCATGAGTCCTACTTTTTATTAATTCCTAAAATTTGTAAAAAAAGATATTAGGTTTTGGCGCAAATGATGTTAAGTAACCGTAGACGATAAATAAAACCGCCAATGAAACTTGATAGCAAGGCTTATTTTGCCCAGCCATGACCAACTCATTCTCTGTCCCTTAAGGAAACAATATTTAATCAAGCTATATTCCGTAAGTTTCTTTCTTGAAAAGTAAAAAGGAACCCTTTTTTCAGCCTGTGAGACTAAACCTTATGAATTGAAACGAGGGTTAAAAAAAAGAGCCTTGAAAATAAATATAGATGAATTCACCTTTCTTGTGTTTGAAATAACCAAAACAAAAGGTGTTGAGAAGAACGAATGCTCAAACAAACGGGAGCTGAAGAAAAATATTTAAAACTTTTCTCTATCGCTCAACACCTCGAGCCGTCATTACCTCCGACATGTAGTTGTTAGGACTTCAGAAGTTCTTGTTTGTGGAAAATCACAAGGAAAATTTTTGTTTGTAGCCATACACGTCGCGCTAAAAAAAAAAAAAATAGCTTTTATATCTTTACTATATATAGAAAATTTATATGGTTCATATCCTATTATTGGAAAGGTATATATGACTTTATGAAAGAAAAAAATTGTTATTATCATCTTTCAATTCGTTAGATAATTTTTGCCAAAAACCGGACACCTCAAAATTGTTATTGACAACAATTAGCCTCTCTCTCTCTTCTCTCTCTCTCTCTCTCTCTCTTATCTCTCTTTCTCTCTCTCTCTTTTAGATAAAGTCTAACAAAAAAAACAATAAAACAGATTGCTAACTCCCCACTCTCTCTCTCTCTCTCTCTCTCTCTCTCTCTCTCTCTCTCTCTCTCTCTCTCTCTCTCTCTCTCTCTCTCTGTTTGCAAATAAAAACTTATATGAAAAAACATAATAAACAAAACAACTGTTGCTAGCTTGATCAGTTGATAGATAGATAGATAGATAGATAGAGAGAGAGTAGATAGACAGATAGCTATATAGAACATGGACAGATAGACTGATAGAGAATGAAACCAAATATCCAGTTCAAAAGTAAGAAAACCTCGTCTGATCTTGAACAACCGTTATCTTTATCCCTAATTCCCTACATTTCAATTCGAGTATCGTTCCCCTCTCTAATTCACCTAAGTAACCATTAAGTTGAATTTTAAATGAAAAAACTTTTCAGAATTCCGGATTCCTGAAAATCGAATATTTTGTTGTAAGCAACATAAATGCAGATTGATATAATGAAACAAAAATGTTTATTTGTAGTGTCTCGTTCTATATATGGATGGTTCTCGAATATGATTAACTAAAGGTGAAGAAAAACCTTAAACATATACGTATATATATATATATATATATATATATATATATATATATATATATATATATATATATATATATATATATATATATATATATTTATATATATATTTATATATATTATAGACTGTCATCCAGAGTTTCCTTGGGCAGCACCAGGTTGGTCAACTAATATACATATATATATTTACAGATATCCGCCGCCATCGTCTCTTTGCTTACTCATTGTAAGGGTCAGAGTCCTGTGCTCTAAGTGGTAGGAAACCAGCCCTCACCGACAGAAGATCGAGAGTGCATTTTTAGTGAAGTCAGCTCGAAGGGACACTCAGGTAGTAGGCTGAATCACACTATAGGGTATACGCAAGGCACTGGTAACTTAATCCCCTTCCTTTAATCCTTTTTTCTGTTGAACTCCTGCTTTTGGAGCTTTGTACCGGGTTCTCGAATGGTTCTTACAGATGTTAGCTGATGCCCCGTGCTGGAAGAAAACTGCGTCTACCCTCAGGCGAAATCGACAGTAATATAAGCTGGAGTTGCCCCGTGCAAGTTCTCAGAAGTCTTTAGTCAGTAGAGAAGTTTTGCTGTCATTCGGTAGCCGTGTGCACGTTCTCAGTCGTCTTTAGTTAGTACAGAAGTTTTGCTGTCACTCGGTAGCCGTGTGCACGTTCTCAGTCGTCTTCAGTTAGTAGAGAAGTTTTGCTGTCACTCGGTAGCCGTGACGCATGCCTAACCTGGCCGCCCTTTCTCAACGGCACTCTTTCTGTGAACTGGAAACCCTTGGCCTCAAGTGACTTAGCCACAAGCGACTGCATGAAGTCTAAAGGAAGACATTGCAGATCATCCAGCCATTGTTGCAAAGTGCACGTTGCAAGGCAACCCACGGTACATCTGTTGGCATTCAAGTTTTACCAGTTCCCTGTCCCTTCTACTGAATCTCTCATTGCATTTCATAATTTCTCTCCCGATTAAATACTCTTTGATACCCCGTTACCAGTGTTCCGGTGTGAACCCTTAAGTTATTCCTCCCATGTGCTAATAATTCCTATTGTGAGAAACTACATTCCCACGAAGCTTTATCTGGGATTATTCTCTTTCCAAAAACGTGTTATATCGTTCACCCTCGTTTCCAGGACGTCCATCTTGCCTGGAGAATTCTGCCCCACTGCGGCAGGCTTATCAACGTTTCCGTGGTGCAAGCAATATGTAAATGCTGTTGAATTCCTAAGGAACCTTAGTCTGTATTTCACGAGTCCCTGGCTCTCCATTGTACTGGTAGATTTTATAATTGGCTTTCTCATGGAAGGTAGAATCAGTATTTAATTGTCCTGTTAAATTTTATCATTGATTTTCTTTATTGGAAGTTGCATCAGTACTTGTTATTCGGAATGCCATAACCTGTGTGCAATAAAGTGGAATTTTGTGTTGATCAGAACTATCAGTTGGCGACCTACCATTAATCTTGTTTGTGATTTTGTCTGCTCATGTGTTTTATGGTGGTTACAGCTGTCCACAGTGAGTGTTATTCAAGGTTTATCTTCATTCATATTGCATTAAAGTATATATATATATATATATATATATATATATATATATATATATATATATATATATATATATATATATATATATATATATATATATATATATATATATATATATATATATATATATATATATATATATATATACATAATTTCAGTAGTAAATATAAATATATTAATCATTCTCTTGTTAGGCTTCAAAAAGATGGGATGGTTTACGTTCCAGATTCTTTAATTTACAAAGTATTAGCTTTCGAACACATACAGTCTTCTTCAAGAGGTGACGATGCACTGTGGGGGTGTCAGCTATACTCTGTTATATATGTGTTGTTTTCTTCTCCGAATCTCTATGATGACTTTGCCATTGATCTTCAACTCTTTACTCCACCGTTGTTTGGATAGTCCCCTTTTTGTCCATTATATTATATATATATATATATATATATATATATATATATATATATATATATATATATATATATACATATATATATATATATATATATATATATACATACATATATATATGCATGTGTGTGTGTGTGTACATAGGGTATGAAAATAATAATAAAATAATAATAATAATAATAATAATAATAATAATATATGCATATGCGTGTGTATGTGTACATATGGTTTGAAAATAATAATAATAATAATAATAATAATAATAATAATAATAATAATAATAATAATAATAATAATAAATAATAATAATAATAGGTAGTGGACCCTTTAAATATGTGGTGTTGAGGGTAATGGCTGCATTCAGCTTGTATAGAGTTTTCTCTCTTTTTATGATAATTGATTTTCATAGGTTACTGCATTCTGCCCGTAACACGCTGATGTTCGTCATATTTGGAGAGGAAAGAAAGTTGTAGTACAGGGTAGTTTTATTTCCGATGAACGCCCTGCATCAACTCAGAGTACGATGGTAACTGAAATCTGGAGTTCATCTTCCGTGGAGTTGTCTTCCAGGAGAGAGTGGGATTTCAGTTACCATCGTACTCCGGAACTGATAGTGTGTTCACCGGAAATAAAACTATCCAATTATACAACCTGCTTTCCTCTCCAAGTATGACGAACATCGGCATCGGCAGAATGCAATAATAATAATAATAATAATAATAATAATAATAATAATAATAATAATAATAATAATAATAATAATAATAATAAAAGTACTAGCAGCAGCAGTAGTAGTAATAATAATAATAATAATAATAATAATAATAATAATAATAATAATAATAATAATAATAATAATAATATGCATATGCTGTGTACAGTTTAGTATGTAATATACAAGAAGATATTGAATTTAAATGAGTCCAAAACATAAAAAAAGAATAAAGTAAATTACTTTAAAATTTTATTTTAAAAAAATCGAGAATGTGAAAACTGAATTTAAAGGGGAGCGGTTTAACGCTTTGGTTATATTCCAAATATAATCAGCAATAATTTCGCATGTAAAAGAACGCTTCATAACTGAAACGACCATCTGCACAAAAAATTTAAGCCGCAGTAACATCATTAACTCAAAGATATTCAATCACAAAAAAAAAAAAAGACTCCATACCCATCACTCTACCCAGATATACGATTTCCTCTCTCGCTCGTTCTCCTTTTAATGACCAGGCATTCGAAAGTTTATTTAGATAATCAGTCACACGACACATCAGTTGATTGTTTATGTGATCGCTCATTCTGTTTTAGAGTTTCTTCGTAATTCATCGAGCACAGTTGTTTCATTCAATAACCAGAGTGTTTCGGCTTTGGAATAGTATCTTAAATCATCATTATTTTACGTCGCTGTTTTACTTTTGTTACCACGGGTTTGTAAGTCGTTCTCGTTACATGACGACACCTTGCACGCTCGTTGCTTTTCACACTAAATGGTATCATTGTCGTAAGAAATTTCCTATCGCATCTGCATCATATACTTATGTAAAGCGAAACATTGGCAAACATGTAAAAAAAAAAAATTCGTGTGGGTCAGTGCAACACAATTTATATATTTTCAGAACATAAATAATGATAAACATTAACGACGAATTCAAATGGAAATTCCCGTTTAGTTTATGGTGAATAAATACGCATATATACATACATACACAGTATATATATATATATATATATATATATATATATATATATATATATATATATATACATATATATATACATATACGTATATATATATATATACTGTTTAATATAAATGTTCACATTGCAAAGATATAAAGATATATATATATATACATATTGTATATATATATATATATATATATATATATATATATATATATATATATATATATATATATATATATATATATATATCCGACCCATATTAACGAACGTTATAAGGACTCGATAACAGAATCCTTTTTCCATTTACAGTTCAGTTTGACCACCGTTAGCCTTTCCCTTTAATTCATTACGTTTACAAAGTTATTTGTATATTATTTTTATTAGTGAGCCAAACGAAAAGACTCTTTTTCCCCATTTAAACAGTTTCCAACAGATAGAACAATTTACTGGTACTTAACGTTTTTTTACTTTGTATTTCCAAGCCCCCTCGTCAGAGCGTCCCCAGAGTGCAACTATTTAACCTTAAATGTTCTGTCATTGGCAAAGATGGCTCCTCACGACCTCCCATCCAATGTATCCTTGTTAGTCTTCTGTAAAAGAAAACTGTTGTGCCGGCTTTGTCTGTTCGTCCGGACTTTATTCTGTCCGCACTTTTTCTGTCGGCCTTCAGATCTTAAAAACTGCTGATCCTAGAGGGCTGAAAATTGGTATGTTGATCATCCAGCCTACAATCATCAAACGTGCCAAATAGCAGCCCTCTAGCCTCAGTAGTTTTTATCTTATTTAAGGTTGAAGTTAGCCATAATCGTGCTTCTGGTAACTATATAGGATAGGCCACCACCGGGCCGTGGTTAAAGTTTC
>NC_089784.1:2295503-2345503 GCF_040412425.1 Macrobrachium rosenbergii | reverse complement strand
GTATTTGTACATGGATTATATCACAGCTGTGTTTAAAATTCACCTAGGTTGTCTTTCCGGTGACTTAATGAATAAATCAACTAAGCCTACAGGGCCGTGTGAAATCTCAAAAGGTCTTTCATTTTGTGAAAAATGTCTGTCGTGTGATTTTCTTTGCAACGGCAATCTCCCTCTAGCGCAACAGACGCAATTACCGTGCAAAAAAAAAAAAATTAAATAAATGTGGAGGTGTAAGGGTGCGAGGAAGATGAGTTTAGGCTGAGAGAAATTAGATGATCAGGGATATATATATAATAACTACCTTCCAAAAAGATTCCCGAGCTTTAAAAGGTTATGCTTCACGAAAGAAAAAGGGAGCTTTTTTCTTAATTCCGCGTCGTGCTTATGATATTACATACATACAAACACACACACACACACACATATATAAATATATATATATATATATATATATATATATATATATATATATATATATATATATATATATATATATATATATATATATATCTATATGTATATGTATAAATATATATATATATATATATATATATATATATATATATATATATATATATATATATATATAATTGTTGTGTGAGCTTTGATTATAAACATCTTAGTTTGCATATTCGCTTTATTTTCTGTTACTGTTCATAGCTTTGGGGGAACTAGTTTATTGAAGAGAGCAGATCGTGAAACGTTTCCTAATATTTTGGTATTAAAAAAAAAAACTTTTAACTTCTGTAATTAATTTTAATTTTTTCTCTATTTACTTTTCTTGAATTAATTATTCTTGCTTCACATATTTTCTGTATTAAAAAAAAAAAAAAAATATATATATATATTTATAAGAACGGGAAACATATTCGGATAAATCATTATTTCCCGCGCTGAAATATGTTATAAGAAATGGCCCTTTTTAATGTCCCCAAAAATTCTCGCGCTTTCCAGAGAGAGAAAATGCACCCAGCGTTTCCAAAACTTCCTGAACAAAAAAATTAAACAGAAAGGAAAATAAAGTGTCGCTATTTTAACCTGACTGCCTTTGAGGGTGTCACTAACATTTGAGAAATAATGATATCCCGTTTAAATATAATTACAGCCCCGGATTTGTTGTGCTATTCTTTTTCTTGGTCCATTTTTTTGGCTGGGTTTATATATACATATATATATATATATATATATATATATATATATATATATATATATATATATATATATATATATATATATATATATATATATATATATATATATATATATATATATATATATATATATATATATATGTATATACATATATATATATATATATATATATATATATATATATATATATATATATATATATATATATATATATATAAATACATACATATACATATACAATATTCATAATTCGTTTATATATTTTTAGTTACGTTGTTTGTTATGTATTTCTTTTCTACTTTTCTTCTCTATTTTTAATGTTTTCATTTTGATGTTTTTTTTACATGACTAGTAAACACCCGGAAGATTTTATTTTACATATTCAAAATATCTTCTTTTGTTCTTGTCTTATTTACAATTGTCTTTCCTTTTTTTTTCTTTTACCTCTTTCCCTCTGTCAGATATATGTAATTGCTTTCACATGCCAAAAAGGAAATTTATGCGACCAGTAATTTATTATAAATTGATTGTTAAAAACATTGTTATCTATGCTGATGGTATGGAGATAGGCTATTATATGTTGAATATTATATTCTATAAACTGAAACTGGGAGTAATGAATACACTAACGTCAGTGGTAACAAAATAAAATTTATTAATAAATATAGGCTCGTTTAATTTATGTAATACATTTGAAACAAGTAAGATGTTACAGGGATTTATGTACTATACAAGGCCGCCAAAAATTGAAACGGTGAGAAATACTGAGGTAAGTGAATGATACCAGGTGGATAGCTTAAGTGAAAAAATGAATTCGACTATTTTGAGATCGTTCAGTCATTTAGATAGAATGAGAGACGACAGGGTGACAAAAAGCGTTCAAATCAACGGCGTAACTAGGGGAAGGGTTGGGAAGAGGAGAGTGGCTTATTGTGTGTGTGTAGGAGGTTTTGCGAACCAAGAAGTGGCTGAGGTTGTTGATTGCCAGAGTTCTGCACAGTAGATGCATCCGCGATTCAGCAGATATTCAGTCATATAAATGTGGCGGCTGCAATAGTCTTCGCTTCTCGGGTGCTACCCCCATCATGAGAAGATGATTTAATGTAGCGATTAAAGAAACATATGCAACAGTTATATACTTAAATTTTTTGTAAGGAGAGTAGGAATTAAAATTCAGTTGACCCTAAATGGAAGAGTGAAAAGTTACCTAGGCCTCCAACCACTCTATTTCTCTTTTCTTTTTTCAAAAAATTGCTTCCAACAGTACCTTATCCGGGAGATAGTAAAGTCACCAATAAATTCCATTTTTTCCCATTAGTTTCATTATCTTCTCAAGGGAACAATGTTTTCATTCGTTGTGTTTACGTTTAAGATTGACTTCTTCCTGTTTGTCAATATGAAGAGCAAATATGGGTGAAGATCATAGGAATTTTTGTAGGCTAAGTTTTCTAATTCATTAACTGTTCCCTCATTCTGCTGACATGCTTTAGTGTCACGCTATCCACCGCTAACTGTTTTTTTTTTTTTTTTTGCGTTTTTGTTTTTTAAGCTGCGTTTTGAATATCGATTTTCGTAATATCTACTGAGATCTGTAGTGCTGTATTAAACACCGTAGTTTTGTACTATTGCTTGTGTTTAATATATTTAAATACCATCTATTAGAAGACAAGTTTGTTATTTACTTTCGCGGTAGTTAGAGTTCTCCTTTCCCTGCCTCTCCTATAAATATTTATACGCCATTCTTTTGCAACCCTCCTCGTCAATTCCACGATTATTCAGCAAGTGAGAGTATATCTGTATCTTTCCATTCATAAATGCCATCTCCACCCCAGAGTGGTGATGTCGCCCAATTGAAAGAAAATAGTAGCTTTCCATAACATCCGTAGCTGACAAGAGAGTTGCAGTCTGGATATTGTGGGAATCCGCATTCCGCCTCGTTTCGTGGAAAATTACTTTTGAATGACAGTATTTTGGGATATTCAGTCATTTTCTCTTTCCTTTTCATATTCAGGTTGAATAATATCAGTGTAATGTTTCGCCATCCAGTCAAAAATCAATGTTCTGTTAATTTACATTCATTGTTTTCACATTTAGAACTCAGAACATTTACGATGTTCTCTTGGAACGGAGGTCTGCTCCTGGAAATTCACGGTCATATTTCGCTGTCTCCATTAATTGAATTCTGTACTAAGATATATTTCATGTAAACTGATGAAATATATCTGAATATTATTGTAAATGAATTTTATAAAATCCATAACTAAAGCTATTGTGTCCCCTCTCATAATATTCCTCACCAACAATTTGATTTGTCATGATATTCATGAAGGCTTTAAGTTATAAACTGAAGGATCCATTTTGCTGAGATATAAACAGTGAGAGATTCTCTTCCTCATAGCATTTTGTTTCGTAAATGACTGGTCTGCTAAACGCAATCAAGTGTAAATAGACATGCCGAAAAAATATAACTTCACTGTAATCCTTTTCAGATAAAAACCGACTAAGTAGCAAGTATAAGTAGGGGCTTTGGGCAGTAGCCAAATATTAGTAAATAGTGTAAACTGTAGTCATTAGTGAACCGTTTTAATTTAACTAGATTGTAAAGGTGCCCGCAATTAATCCGTTGAAAATGCTATGAAAAGAATAAGCTTTTAAATCAAATGACCGAGATTTATCTCAGGTGATATCCCCGAAAAAAAAATTACTGCAAAAAAATTAATACAAATAACACCAATTTTTGATGCGCGGTCCATCGAAATATGAGTTCACATCAACCGTTTCTTTTTTTCTTTTTGTCACAGCGTCCGAACGAAACATTTATAAACAAAGACGAAAGGAAAATAACGCACATTAACCCGATGACGGGGGGCCGTTGCAGCTTGCGCTGAGTCTCACTGTGTATCGATCACGTCTCAGCAAGCGACCCAGATGCCTTACTTGCTTTGTTGCCGTCGCCGTCTGTACAAAGATTCCGCCGCTTATTCCTGATGCGTATGGCCCCCCTCCCCCCGTCTGTCTGCCCAGGTCTCTGTCTGTCTATCTGTCTATATGCATGTCTGTCTATCTATCTATCTATCGATGCAGATTGATAGAACCTCAGTCATCTTTATAACATTCAGTTATAAAAACACTTGTGTCCGTAATAACTAATCTCTCTCTCTCTCTCTCTCTCTCTCTCCTCTCTCTCTCTCTCTCTCTCTCCTGATGCGTATGGCCCCTTCTGCACAGGTCTCTGTCTATCTATCTATCGATGCAGATTGATAGAACCTCGGTCATCTTTATAACATCAGTCATAAAAACATTTGTGTCCATAATAACTAATCTCTCTCTCTCTCTCTCTCTCTCTCTCTCTCTCTCTCTCTCTCTCTCTCTCTCTCTCTCTCTCAAATACTTTTATTTTTATCTTGAAAGCATTTTAGTTATATCTAACCTTCCCACCTTCGATGGAAACGAGTCATCTTTCATCTTGCCTGAAACTCAAATCTACCCATCGGTCTATCTATGATTGAAGCTCTGTCGCCCTGACAGTATTTACTATACATCGTCCACATTTCCCCACCTGACATCTTCCCCTGTGCCTCGGCGTTCGTCTTCCTATTTCTCTCATGGTGGGTATGTAAATCACAGCCATTCTCGGGGCTGATGCTGGCTGTGGGCGGCGTCGGTGCTGAAGGAGTGCTGTGTGTATAGGCTACTCGTACACACCGCCCGCCTTACTCCACCCGACTACACAGATGCTGCCTCCTATATACAGTATATACGCTGCTGTCGCCTTCCTCCCCACGCCTCTTCCTTGGTTTACTTTCCTCCTACTTGCTGTTCCTTCTTATTCCTACATTTTGCGCTATTTCGGGCATTATCCTCCCTTCCCTCTCCTCGTTGTTCTTCCTTATACTGCCATCTTCCTTGTTCTTCCTAGGCGTCTCTTCTGATTCTTCCTGCTCTTTTTTTATTCCTAATTTGTTCTCTTTTCCGCCTCTCTCATCATCTTCCCCCCTCCTCATTATTCTTTATACAATGCTTTCTTCTCTCCCCGTCTTCCGTGTTCACCTTAGGCATCCCTTCATCCCTCTTACTACGCTTTGTTTTCTTAATTGTTGCTCTTTTCCCTCCCTCTCATCCTCCTCCTCCTCCTCCTCCTCCTCCTCCTCCTCCTCCTCCTCCTCCTCCTCCTCCTCCTCCTCATTATTCTTCTGCGTACTATCATACTACCATGTAATAAAAATCCACAATCAGTGCTAACGTTGACGTTTTAGTACACAATAATAATAATAATAATAATAATAATAATAATAATAATAATAATAATAATAATAATAATAATAATAACAAAACATCGTTTTCTAAAATCCTAGTGAAAATCAAAAGCGGTGCTCCGCCAGTTTGCCTATCGTTAAAAATATTCCAAAACTTTCAACTGTTTGGGAACTCGACACCAAACTTGACTGTGAAACAAGTAACGTTTCAGAAGAAAAGTTGCCGTTTACGCTCAAGACTCGAGGGCATGATGAAAATGAAACACTGGGCAGCACCAGATTTGTAGTTGATAGAAATAACTAGGAAATTTAATTCATTTCTACACACACATTATACATACATACATACATATATATATATATATATATATATATATATATATATATATATATATATATATATATATATATATATATCTATATGTGTGTGTGTGTGTGTGTATGTGTGTGTGTGTGTCTGTGTGCATGCATAAACACTACATAAATCAAAACACAAATACACACATGCACATATGTGCACATTCATTCAAACACACACAAAAGTTTTATATATATATACACATATATATTTGTATGTGTGTGAGTGGTGTATGTAATTATATATATATATATATATATATATATATATATATATATATATATATATATATATATATATATATATATAGGTGTGTATACGTGTAAAACTACTACAATTGGACTAAACATAGGATTATTCATTAGTAGGAGATGCGGAAATGCACAATGACAATATATCTCTACTTCATTATGATGTTAATTCATAAACAAAAGGCTTTTTTTTTTTACAAACCATATAAGTGTAACAGCACATATAGGGCAGAATATTCCCTGTAAAAGTGATAAAAACGGCACTCTGACATCTTCGTACCCTGTCACGATCCTGAGTGTTGCCAATTCTGACAGCCTTCAAAATTGTTGAAACTGTTCAACATGAAATATGGAAAAAAAAAATATGCACACAACAATACTATAACTCAGGAATTTCCTGTCAGGATGAAAAACCTCATGAATGGATACATATCTTGCGGCAGTCAGTTGCCACACGTCATGTATTACAGAACATTCCACCAGAGACGTTAAAAAAATTTAATATTATTGACCTGTGAACATTTGATGAACAGTTTACCAGAATAAAAAGAGGTATGCCGCTTTTAGTTAACGAGTAATGAATCAACGGTATATTTGCAATGAAATATTTATTTTTTCATTCATTATTACTGTTAGCGTGTTGTGAGCCTGCCCTTCCAAAGCAGAAGAAAGTTTAGGTGAATTAATTTTATGGCTTCATTTAATATGAAATATTTGTTATTTATCAAATTTCACTGGATCAGACAATCGACATTTGCCCAAAGGAACTGTTTGAAAATAATGGTATTGTCAGTGGTTTAACAGATCGCAGTTAAAGGAACTGTTAGTCGTAGCTACCAAAGAATGTTGTATATATATATATATATATATATATTTTTTTTTTTTTGACGGGTTGTTATGTAAACAAGTTGATGGTATCAGCATGGGATCCAGTTTATGACAGTCTTTGGCAAATGCCTTCACGTGTTTTATGAAGAAAAGATAGACGCGATTGTCCTTTAGATTCAAGACCCAATTGTACAGGAAACATGTTGATGATAACTTCTTAATATTGAAGAGTCGTGACCAGATTCCTTCTTTTTTTTTTTTTTTTTTTTTTTTTTGAGTACCTTAATGGTAAGCATATTCATAAAGAATTTACTTCTGAAATTGAAGATAATCATATTCTTGCTTTCCTAGATTTTAAGGTAAAAAATCTTAATAATAAATTTCACTTTCCAGTCTTTAGAAAGCTTACTTTCACAGGTCTTATGTACAAATTTCAATCATCGACACCCAAAAACCACTGAGGCTACAGGGCTGCAAATTGGTATGTTGATCATCCACCCTCCAATCATCAAACATACCCAATTGCAGCCCTCTAGCCTCAATTGTTTTTATTTTATTTAAGGTTAAAGTTCCCTGAGTTCACAGCTGACTGCCACACAGACTTCTAGGATTGATATCAATCAATATTCAGATGTCATATCCTGAATTTTACTAATCACGGCGAATATCATTATAAAAAAAGAAATCTGGGATCAAGGTACATTTTTTTTCTATCTATTCGTGTCCCCGTAGGGGCGCTAGTGCCGTCAGTGCGCCTCATGCGGCGCACAGTAGGCATTACTTAAGGTTCTTTGCAGCGTGCCTTCGGCCCCTGGCTGCAACCCCTTTCGTTCCTTTTACTGTACCTCCTTTCATATTCCCTTTCTTTCGTCTTACTTTCCTCAACCCTCTCCTGTCAATTTCCGTTTCGGCGCTGAGTGACCTCATACGTCCCAGCTTTAGACGACAATTCAAATGAATTTGGATGTTGTTTGTGTGTTCCTTAGTTCGTTGATAATTTTATCTACAGATGAATGCTGGGTAAGGAAAATATTTTATTCATTTTTCACACTTGAATTCAAGGCTGTCACACTGCAGATAGAATCCAAAAATCTGAAAAAAAAAATTCATGGCGCAGATAGATTGTTATGATAATAATTAAAAGAAAAATTTCAAGCACTCACATTTACTTTGTTGCAACTAAGTGAAAAAAAAAATATTCGATAAAAAAATATACTGTACTATATGTTTGTGGTTACTATTTTCAAATTGTAATTAAATCACTCACCTGAGCAGAAAGTGATTTTGATCGAAACAGCAATTACCATTGGGCAAGCTGGTCATCACTGATAGCCTTTTTAAAAGTAATGGGACAGCCTATCTCTCATAACAAATCAGATATACCGATAAATTTAATTACATATCACGCTGATAAATGGGCTTTGGGAAATGAAGATTCATTTTTTTGCAGTTTCAGTATATATGTATATATATATATATATATATATATATGTGTTATAGATATATATATATATATATATATATATATATATATATATATATATATATATATATATATATATATATATATAAAAGCATGTTTTCTGTGTCTGCTTGTATCATGCTCTGTGAATCAGATTAGCGTAATGACTCAAATATTTTATTTTATTTTATTTTATTAGCCAGTTTACTTATGCTTTCATGAAAACCCAGTCATGTAAGTGAATTCCACGGTCCTTTTTCGAAGTGTTGCTTTTTCAGATTATGCCATCCTGAAAGAATAGCCGTAATGCGGCTGATATAAGGCTTTTCATTCGCGATCGGCTTTCTACCGCGTCTGATACGCGTTAAGCTCCTTTCTTTTGATCCCAGAAATCGAGAGCAATTAGGTTTGTTAAACATAGCTTTCATCCTTTATTTAAATTTGGTGGTATACCCCAATAAAAGAGGTAGGTAAAAGTTTAATATAAATTTATTTTTTGCTGGTTCTGTCCAATATCATTCTTCATTTTTTACGTTCACATTTTAATGCTGAGTTTTACTAGTATGTCATCATTCACCTGTTCATTATCAATCATATCATTGATTCATATATTTCACCTTCATTGTAGCGCTGAATAATCCTGATGGATTCCGGCGCCAGGTCTTCAAGACCTAAATTTCATAATCAGTCAATAAAGAATGAACAGTTACTTTTAAATATTTGAAAGATATAATGAATTTGAACATACCGGATAAACGAAAGAGGCGAGAGACAATGACAATTTGATTTGAACGTTTATGTCAATTTTGAACTAACAGAAGTTAAAATATGGCGGACTGCAGGTTGTAATGTGATCATGAATTGGATTTAACTACTGCTGTATGTAGAAGTGTCTAATTATTTCACTAAATATTACATAATTCTTGCGCATTTTTACAGTAATCAAAACTCACATCATCCGGTATTTAGTCTTAGTTTTATCTAAGCATCATCACTTTTATATGTATTTTATCTTTTCCGCAAAAGTTTACGTTAAATAATAATAATAATAATAATAATAATAATAATAATAATAATAATAATAATAATAATATAATAATAATAACATCGTCTCCTGTGTGTTTCATTAAAAATTATGGCTGCGTCGGAGAAGTTAAATTTATATCAAAGTTTCTCATTTATGTTAAAAAAAAAAATAGAGAAACATTACTACGCAACGAACTTAGCTGATGCAGCGGTAATAATGAAAATGCAAATAAAATCGCACTATTATCGGTATCCTTGACTATTATTAGTATCATTATTGCCGAGTCACATTTTTCACAATTACGTCAACATAATCAAATGCACGACACCGCAAACGAAAAAACACGTAGGTAACACACCAGATTCGAAAAAAAGACAACATACTTTGCATTTCTAATTGCCTACTGAAAGACTTCCTTTACATAAATGCACAATGAAGACAGAATTATACACGGGGAATGATTATTCTACAGGGACGAATAATTACGCACTCCCTTTGTTCTCAATACGAATTTTTAATCACCGTTGCAATGGGGATATTGTGTCCTTGCTTACCCTTTCTTTGCACTGGAATTACATCCTCTTTTTAGCTTTTTGTCGTCGTTAACATGAATTTATTGCGTGTAAACTTTGTTGTAATATATGTTTTATATGTATGTGTGCATACACACACACACATATATATATAACGTACAGAAATACTTTCATGCCGTTCAGTATATACATAAAGACACGCACAAGCTTTATCTCTCTCTCTCTCTCTCTCTCTCTCTCTCTCTCTCTCTCTCTCTCTCTAAATATAATATATATATATATATATATATATATATATATATATATATATATATATATATATATATATATATATATATATATATATATATATATATATATATTATTATTAGAGGAGTCCATAAAAACACCAGAAGGGTATATTTTATAGCGTTATTTCGAAGCCAACTGACAACTGTCTCCCTCAAGGGACAGGTAATGGATGGATTAATTAAGAGGTAGAGAACAGTGCTCTGTTTACAGTTGAAGGAATGTTCCACAAGCCGGCCGCTACGTCATCCCTGTCGACAGCTTCTTAATCGCTGGTTGGAGGAACGTTTATTTGAATTCCAGGCTCCTTTTGAGAGTGCCATCTTATTTCTTTGTTTAATCAGTGCTGATTCTACTTTCTGGCTTTTGAACCGACAATTGCTGCTATAGATTATACTTACATATAATCTTTAATCAGTGCTGATTCTACCGTCTGGCTTTTGAACCGACAATTACAGCTATGAGATTATACTTACATGTTCCAATTAATACGATGATTATGATTATTTCTGTGATGATGAAAAACAGTTGAGCTCTGTTGGACGTTCTTAATGAACGTTTGTGTTGTGTTGGTCCTTGGGAGAGTGATTGACCTGTAAATCCGATATAGATTGAGCACAGTCAGTGCACGGGATTTTGTATACTCGCGCGTCTTTGGGGGCTGGTTTTTGTTGGACGTTAAGTAGGGATTTGGCTAGTGTATTTGGGTATGTAAAAACTAAAGGGTTAGAATTTCCAAGTGTCTGTGTCAACGTCTTAATCTTGTCCGGGTGTGGGATTTTGATTTTATTGCTGATATTTTTATGAGAACCCTTTTAATATGTGGAATTCTATTTTAACAGAAAATATTTTCAAGTCACACGCCTTTCTCCTAGCTCCCAGCAAATGCTTGTTCGCATTTTACAGCCGGGCAAAATTGTGAGCGAACTTGGTCGCATCAGCTATGAGGATTAGAACAATATCTTATCTCTCTTTATTTGAAAATGAATGAGGGAAATGACAAAACAGTCACTTCCACATTCACTCATTAATCGCTGAATCGTAGTTTAAGTACTGCGAAGAAAACTTGAGCAGCATTAGACGCGTCGCACACGTTAGCAGTGCTCAAAAACTACTGTAAACCTCTGACTGTAAACATCGCGATACTCACTTTTATCCGTGGCGTACTTTATCGCTTCTTTGAAGTTGAGGCCTCTCTTTCTGACAGCACTTTCACCTAATCTTTGCAGCCATTCCTAGTTCTTCCTCTAATCAGTGGCATTGTACTTTTTTTTTTTTTTTTCACCAACTTATCGTCCTCCATTCTTTCCATGGGAGAGAACAGTCCCGAAGTATTTTGATCTAACAACCTTTCTACAACTTCTGCGGAGTCCACATTCCTCTTCTTTCTAACTCGTTTATTCTGCATATGCTTAGTAAACAGTTCTTCCCTACAGCTCATGCCTTTTTTCCAACAGCCTTCGATGGATCTAACCCACTGCAGATGCAATAGGTTTGAACTGGGATCGTTAGGTATTACCTTTGCGACAAGGGGAAGGGAATGTTCTAAGGAAATCAGAAATACGGAAAAATTGTACAAAAAAATTGGTTTTTGTTCTTTTCAGATAACGATGATAACGCCGTTTACGGCAAACGCAAAGAACCACACAGGATAAAGAAACAATAACTGAAAAATTTTCTCTTTATTGTAAACATCAATGTATCAAATAGATTATATATTTTAATTGTACAACAATGAAAGATTGATAAGTAATTGGGTTATGCTGCATGACGCCGCAGGCCTTCCTACCTAAAGGGGGAGTCATCATCACCTCCTGTGGCTTCGAGTATCACGATATACCAGTTGTCTGACGCTAGCGAAAAGAAATTCTACTTGCAAAGGATCGCCCTGACGCGCGTAGATATTCACTAGGTCCTGGGAAAGACTGTCTGCATTTCAACGTCTGTCGTGTTGTGATGTCTGACGATGGACATCTCCTTCGAGATGTCTCTGTGAGGGACACATTCGATCTATATAAGGATGGAACACTTGGTAATTAAGAAGTTTAAAGATTGCCTTTCATCAGCAATGGCTTTGTAACTTTTGAAAGGGGTGCCTTGTGAGCTAGGCTGAAACCGTCCTTGTTTCGCTGACTGGGCAAAAGTTATTTGGAACTTTATTTTGATTATCTTTAATGAACGCTGAGAAAGTCACTTTATACCCAAGAAAGTAAAGCTCTTTCCATTAACGTAAGTGAGAAGTGAGCGTCTCATTTATGCGTAACGTATCCTGTACTAAATCGTTTCCAGTTTGTATCGTCAAAACTTGAGAAAGGACATCAAATAAACAACAAAAATTCGCATAAATAAATTATACATAATTTAGGTTAATGAAAAGGTGTACGTGGCACATTTTTACCAGCAATTCGTGTAGTTTTAGGATGGGTCTGTAGAACGCGATGAAATCTGTGCATCAGGTGAAAATTTTGCCTCAACTTCTTTGCGTGAATGTTCTTTTAATCCTAGTTAAAATATGATTGTGAAGCATAAGACTGAAAAGTATCCATTGAGGGCCAACATCACAAATGTTCTTTGATTTATGAGCACTTTATAAGCTGGATTCTCAAGTTAACGTCAATAAACAACCAAACAAAAAACGTGAACTGCACAAGTGAAATTTAGGTACACTGCAACAAGATATAAAAATAGACTGAAATAATGAATCTTCGGAAAATTTTGGAAAAAATATCAAAATATTGCATACAATGAAAGGTCGTCAATAGAGAAAAAAAATAAAGGGATGGCGAATTATACAATTTTCGGTAAAGGTCCTGCTGCAGTCTCTTCACGAAGACTGAGGATAACGTTATGAAAAAAAAATTAAATCCTAAAATCAAATATCAAGAGATGGTCAAAGGGGAAATGACGATTGTCATTCTCACAATTTTCAAGAACGCTGTTGTAACACAAATCTTAATTTTGCACGAAGATTCCTTGGAAAGCAATTAAAAAAATCTGGTGTAAAATGTGAGGTGAGGCCAAACGCAGTTCTCAGTAACGATTCGGCGACAACTTCAAGAAAATTTTTTAGAAGACCTACTGAATACATAGGCTTCAGGGACGTAGAGATGACGTGAGCAAAAATTGCACCTGTAAGCTTTCGAGTTATTCTACTGAACTCAGGAAGAAATCATGATATTCGAAGCCACTGAAATATAAAGGGGCTGATCTACGAGGGGAAAAAAGGGGAAGGGAGAGAGAGAGAATGGGAAGGAAAGGTGGAGAGACTTTGGGGGTGAAGGTATCTACAACATACGAGCTCTATATGTGGTAATATTCCATGTTTTTTTTTTTACCTTATTTATACATGTTTGGTTTTGACATTTACAGCCATTTCATTTGAGGTTCCTCCTGCTTTGAGATATTGTGGAAAAACTCCTTATTCTACGAAAATAAACTGAAAAAAAAAAAACTGCCTCCTAAATTTTAACCCATCCAGGAAGCCGAATGAAAACACGTTATCAAAAATTAAGCCGTGATCGAAGAGCTCAGTGGAAGAAAAAACAAGCTCCCAAATGACTAAAAATTTCATTCCAATCTGGCGGACATATCGGCAGCCTTTCCAGCGGAAAGAAACCAGCCCCAAAAGGTTCACGAATTACATTCCAACTTAAAAAGACGAACATTTACCTTCCACATAAAGTACAATCAATGGAATGTCCCTGTCTGAAGCTGTAAATAAGCATGTTTCAACCCAACGCAAGAGCATGACAACAAATAGGTCGCACGCCTCAACGAGGACAGCAGAACTGGATTTGCTAATCCTACCGAAGAATGCATTGTAATCGAAGAACAACTCCGTTTTTTTTTTTTTTTTTTTAGCAAAGCATGATCACATATACATAGCTCGCGGACATAAAGACGTAAACAGCAGACAGTGGCGTAACCTATCCTCACTTTGCCCGAACCGGAGCGAACCCTCGACTAAAGAGACCAAGCTAATCTGGCTTTCTCACTTCTATGTTTCTTAAATGGAAAACTACACAGCTGGAGAGAGAGGATACCTGATGCAAATTTATCCTTCGAATGTAGGTAGATAGACAATAGATAGATAGACAGACATACAGACAGATGTTATGTTTAGCAGAGTGGCACCGATGTACCTTGTGTGTAAACGGTTTGTGTGTGTTTGTGTCGACATATACATACATGCATACATACATACATACATACATATATATACTATATATATGTGTGTTTGTATGCATACACTGTACCATTAAAGAGAGAGAGAGAGAGAGAGAGAGAGAGAGAGAGAGAGAAATTTATTCGCCTATGGATGGATGGATTATAAATACTCTCAAAGCACACTTCCTCCTTGAAACCTCATCACCACCAACATACAAACACAACATAACAACCGACATGCGTTTTCCTTTATATAGTAATTTCTGGATTGGTGGGGGGGTCGAATGGAATTGGGGGGCGGGGGGGGGCGGGGTTAAAGGACT
Source organism: Macrobrachium rosenbergii (assembly GCF_040412425.1). Classification (NCBI taxonomy): domain Eukaryota; kingdom Metazoa; phylum Arthropoda; class Malacostraca; order Decapoda; family Palaemonidae; genus Macrobrachium; species Macrobrachium rosenbergii. The sequence continues at coordinate 2,330,858 of NC_089784.1, read as the reverse complement.
CACTGGGATTTGTCGGGCGTCCATGTATAACACATAACAATGACTGAAGGTATGTATTCTGTGTTTCCCTAAGCGTAATTTCTACAAATTATGTATGACGTGCTCTACACTGATCCATATGCATAAATTTATGAATCAACATACGCACTCTGGTGTGTTACCTGTTCCATATATGTATAAACACAAGTACAAAGTAAATATTCCTTTATAAGAACATGTACAAAAATCTCTATCGTTTTACATGAGTATGTCTTGCATGCAGCCACTCGAATCACCGACACATAGATCCATAAAATCTGACCACGTCCTGATTACAGTGTCATCTGCCTTATTTGTCTACGGGGTCATGTAATTCCTTATTTACAAACAGTCCTCCACACATTGCCTGATGTCAGGCGATGCTGCGGTGTGGACTGCCTTACGAAAGAAACGCGAGACTGACTCAGCACAACAGTCTTATACGAAGAGTTGTATAATATCACATGACTAGAAAAATGAGCTCTTATGAAATGTACATTAAAGAATGTATCGGGTCTTTTTGATAATCTCGCTGATGACTAATTGCCGTATAATGATTGGACTCAATCATTTGGCATTAAAGACTACCAGTGACGCAACCTTTTGTTTACCCTAAGTCTTTTTTCCATATATCTGCATTCCTGACAAAATTATAAGCATTATCAGCTTACGTTGCAAGGTCAGTGGTTTGTGATAACTATGAAAGCTATGCAGGATAAATTCATTCGTAATTTCTATAAGAAACAACTTTAATTTTGATAGAAAGAACTCGAAGACATAGTTTGTTTTTCCAGAACCATTGGTTGAGTCTAGAGTAATCTTTTTTTTTATGAAGGTAAACAGGTATTAGCATCCTAACACCTAAATTACCCCTCACATACAGTAAAGTTAAAATAACATCATGATATCCAGCACAGGCTCTTTACATGTAATTTTATCTACCATTCAGTTCTTACATAATGGTGTTTGCTTGTATAAAAGAATAATTTATTTTTTTTTCTAAATTCATCTGGAGCCTCACAATTGAAAAACCAAAGCTTCTCTTTTAATTCCCATGATGAAACTTCCTCAAGAAAGTATCATTCGGCTTCTCTCAAATTCATGAGCAAAAATTACGAATGGTTTACGACTTAGAAGCAATATCTAAGAGTTCTTTCTACCAACTGAAATATTAATACGCACAGGAAAAGAACAGGAAGATACTTATTCAATAAATGTCACAAAAAACCAGAAGACTTATCTACTTGACTTTCCCTCTCCTTCACAAAGGAAAATATTCAAACAATGAGAATAAAGTAAAAAATAATATATACACAGGTTTAAACAACTGAGAGATCCACGTACATGAAGATTTTCCCGAAGCCTCTCTAGAATTTCGTGTTAACTCCAAAGCTCTCACACACGTAATTATGATTAAATATCACACCCATAAATGATCAGGAGAAAGCGAGCACATGAAACACTAGTTTTGATTTAAAAAAAAAAATGTTTAATGAAACTCTAAAAGCAGTAAGTAAAGGATCTGTCATGCTTATGATAGATTATTGATCAAAATAATTGAATCCTACATCTTTCTAAATGAAGCTCTATGCGATAAATTCTCCGTATTAATATCAGAAGAGAATCCTTTTCTATACTCATTACGTCATTAATTAACAAACGTTTCACGGCGGAGAGGGAGGATTGTTTTATGAGCATCTCTCGGAGAGAGGAAAGTTCATTGGAGTCTTTCGAAGTATTCCCTGATATCTCACCACAAGTCGTAGAAAACGGGCCTAGGGTTACCCAGCAGAAAACGGGCACGGGGTTGCCCAGCGGTTAACCTCCAGAGAAAGAAATGCCTTCATTGTCACTGATATAAATGCTGCTCCAAGGTTAGCTGAGAATATTCCAACACATTCCAAATGTCAAACTCTTGGTAAACACTATTCGTGATTCATTATCCTTTCAGGGAAAAAAATCTTTACACTATATATATATATATATATATATATATATATATATATATATATATATATATATATATATATAAACTTCCATGCATACTTGCACAGTCTTCCACACTTAAGCATGTTTATTTACACATACACACTCACAAAGCATATTCGTTCATAGTTATATATATACAGGAAAAATATGCATGATCACAACTTTTCTATGGTATGAGACCCTTGCATAATTTAAATATTTTACGAGATATCAATTCCAGATTTTATCAATTTAATTGAATATTCTTTCATTTTTAAATAAAATAATTTTTATGCTGAATCTGTTGAACAGTTATGAATAAATTTCCTACTTTTCAGTGTATAGTCATAATACAGGAGAGTCATCTGTGATGCAGTTCTAATCTTATTCGTCCAAATGATAGTTGGTGGAAGGACACTGAGTCCTTCATAAATTTTATATGAATAATTATGATTTACAATATATATATATATATATATATATATATATATATATATATATATATATATATATATATATATATATATATATGCATACACACACACACACACACACACACACACATATATATATATATATATATATATATATATATATATATATATATATATATATATATATATACATATATGATGATGAACTCTAACCCCTTCTTACAGTGGAAATGGAATTCTGTACTAACCTGATTCCTGGCGCCTTCCAAACAGAAAAAGAATAAATGAACATGTTTATTAATCCTCCAATAACCTTATGGACTCAGTGAAGTGAGGAGTTGGAGAAGGCAGGTGTAAGTGCAAAACTTCCGCTGGAAAAACGGAACGCAGAAGGATTGTAGGATGGGTGATGTCTGCAAATGACACATACTGATAGGACATAGTGACGAAAAATTGCAGAATCTGGGGGAAGGCTCTGAAGGTGGTTCTTAGTGAAGAAACTTGAGAGTGAATGTGAGCCATAGTGAGGTTACAAGAGTAAAGTGAAACCAGGATGATGGAGAAATGGAATATGTATAAATTGTAGGATAGAAGAGGCTGACCTGTAGAGTTATTTGGGAAATAAGGTTGTGTGTATATGACTGAACTGTTGAGCCTACTCTCTTTCTAAAAAGTTAAATGTAGGGGGTTGAATACGAATAGAAAAACATCGATGCTGTTGAGATGAATATGAAATTTGTAGTATAAGGATAATTGATGGTGTGTGAGAGATGTAGATATGTAGGAGTGGTTTGGACATGTAGAATGAATGGAGTAAAAAAAAATTATTAGAGGTTATGATTCGGAAGTGTTGAAAGGATGAGAGAGGGACAAAAGGTGTTGGATAGATAGTGCTGCAGGTATTAGAGAGGGAGGGAGCATGGAGGGTGTGAGGAAGATAAACGTACCTGTTGCAGTGAGTGTTGAAGGCTCGACAAGTTGCTGATGAGCCACTGCGTACGCATATACAGCAGTTAATGCTGTGAAAGATTTTTTTTACACGGGTTCATAAATCATTCAGTGGGTAAAAATTGAATCTGATAGTGACTTGAGTTGTTTATATATATATATATATATATATATATATATATATATATATATATATATATATATATATATATATATATATATACAGTATATATATATATATATATATATATATATATATATATATATATATATAAACATAAACATATAATACTGATATATATATATATATATATATATATATATATATATATATATATATATATATATATATATATATATATATATATATATATATATATATATAACCATAACATATAATACTAAATAAATTTACGGTCTTTATTTATGTTCTAATCCTTCGAGGTATGACTGTATTAATACTATACAGAAATGAACAGAGAAAGATATAAAAATTCGATATGCAAGGACCTCTACCTGATGCACTCACGCACACACAATCAGACATTCAATTCCTGAACAAATATTCGTGATTATCTTTTCATTTCAAAAGCCGTAAAAAGTTCATATACATCCGGCCTACTATTCCGAAGAGTTTTCTCTAACGAGAAGAGTTGAGCTTCATCCTGTAAAAACTATCTCCAAAAAATGGCTATTTCTTAAACATAAACATTCCGAGTAACAATCGCTGGAACTACGGTTATGTTTCTTGTCAATATAAAACAAACATTGATTTTAGTTAACTTTCCTGAGAAAGCTTCAGAGATACTTATAACCAACGTTGAACAAAAAGAAAAAATAGTCACTCAAACCGGGTTTATTCAATAAAATGTCTTCCGCACAGAATTGACCAGGTCCTGTCCTCACGATGATTACGTTTTATATTTTCTAAAACCAGGGTTTAACTTGTTTAGAAAGTTTCAAGCACAGAGCTAGACAGGTCTCCGTTTTCTTATATCTATTCTATAAGCTTTTTTTTTTTTTCTTGGGTAAAAATTCTCTTTAAAACTATTATTTTCACGTGACCCGCGATCCACGCCTTTTCCAGTTTCTTAATGACTACACTTCTAACTGCAACGTGATCACTTCTTCATTACGCATCGTAATATCGAGTTATTCTCGTCCATCGCAATCGTAAATGCCTTGACTATTTCCTCTCGATTTCTATCTTACTTTCGTCCCAATCCTTCGACGCTGGGGGGACTCACACGGCACTTTCCATGCGATCGGAGCTGAACGAAGACGGGAAAGGTTTGGGCGGGTATTGTTCGGGCGGATTGATGTGGGCATGGAGGGGGTTGTTGGGCGTGATGCAGACCGTCTCGGACACCATGGGCACCACGCCCATCATGTCGGAAGCCAGTGATGACGTAGGAGACCCATAGGCAGGTGGAGGAGCGATCGGAGGAGCAATGGTTGAGACCATGGGATCCTGGGGAGAGGAGACACACGAACATGACAAACAATATCAAGTCACTGACAGTTAATGTTAAAGACAATAAGTTATAGAAATCACCCCCAAAATTTTACGCATGAATACGTGTTAAATTGGCAATGTCCTTTGCGTTATCTTAGATTTTGACAAACAATATCAAGTCACTGACAATTAATATTAAACACACATTGAATGTTAGAAATCACCCCCCAAAATTTTACGCATGAATACGTGTTAAAATGGCAATGTCCTTTTGCGTTATCTGAGATTTTGGATGAACAAATCATAGGAATTCGTAAATAAATGCAAAAACAGGAAAATAAATGCATTGCTGTTTGTTGGTAAAAGGTTAAAAGAGAGAATATTTATAACTGTCTATTTTATTACAAAAAAAAAATTTAGGAAACAAACCAGCTGAATAAACAAGTGTGTGTGTATATCTATATATATATATATATATATATATATATATATATATATATATATATATATATATATATATATATATATATATATATGTGTGTGTGTGTGTGTGTGTGTGTGTGTGTGTGTGTGTGTGTGTGTGTGTGTGTGTGTTAATTAAGTTCTGTTATTCCTCTAAATTTCTTGCAAAAAGAAGAAAATAAATAAAGATCTGGCAATACTTGTCAATGTAACCACCTGCAATTCGCTTATATAGATTGGTATTGTACGTGTATGGCTGAACTGAAAGAGAGGTCATTTGGAAGGGATGTAAGAGATTACTTGATGAGCTGATACGATGAAGGTAATAAATATCTATGAATATACAAAAAAGGAATGTGAAGATCGGAGTACTTGAAAGAGATAGTGAGGGAAAATTCCTGAAACTAGTGGCTCAGCCAAACGGAGAAAACTGAGTCAATAGTAGTGAAAGTAAAGTTCGAAGGGGAACCGACATCAGGAAGATGGAGTAATGAATTGATGGATGGTGAAAGAATGGGAGTGAATGATCTTTTTTCTAGGTTCTGAGAGTAAACATAATAGCAGGGAAAAGGCTTTCACATACTAAGTAAACATAACAGGGAAAAGGCTTTCACATACTAAGTAAACATGACAACAGGGAAAAGGCTTTCACATACTAAGTAAACATGACAAAAGGGAAAAGGCTTTCACATACTAAGGGACCGAAGGTAGGAATATGTAAGGGGAATGTTGGGCCAATATTCCTTAATGTTGAAGTGAAATGAGGATGTGTGAAGCGAAGTAAATTGACAGAAGTGGAAGCTGCTGAGATGAATTGTTTTTATTGTATTTGTTGCTGAACAAATCCTGAAATGATTGGAGACTTTGCGATACACAGAAAACGCAAAACTGTTGTGTAAGCGAAAGGATGGATCAGTGTTGCAATGAAAGGAGGAAGATACTTTAGAGAAAGTGCATAATTCACCATTTTTAGGAGGGGAAAGGAGAGGAAGATCTACAAAACACTGAATAGATGGTACAATAAGGTATATGAAAGTAAGGCTCTTAATATTCAGAAAACTCAGGCGTGCATGTAAAGTAAAGAGGTTAATGGCACGTTGTGTATTGATGAGCTTTGATGCTCAGTTAATGAGCCTCCTGTGAAGGATTTTGCAACACCTGATTTAGTGAAGTGTATGTATGCATGTACATGTGTGCATATATATATATATATATATATATATATATATATATATATATATATATATATATATATATATATATATATATATATATATATATATATATATATATATATGAAGGTTGTCCCATAGAACCACGCGACTTTTCAGGCTGACAAATATTAAACCGCAGTTATTACTTAATTTGGAATTCATATACCTTGGGAATAACTGAGAGAGAGAGAGAGAGATTAAATGCATATTTAATTCATTTATTATACTGCAGTGAATATTGCAAAGGCATAGTGAGTTGCTGAACAAAATAAAATACTTATGATAAATAATGAAATAAAAAACAAAAACTGCACATATTTTTCTTTTTCTCTTTTTTTTCTTTTGGTCCCTGGGCTACAGCAGTCGCTGAAAGAGAGGCATGAAAGTATTCTGGAGGGATTGTACGAAAGCAAACATAAGAACCGTGATGACTTTATCCGCAGGAAACGGCAAACGAAGAGGGGAAAAAGTGACAGATGGCAAAGTCTCCATTTTAAAAACTGTAGTTCTGTCTATATGGTGTACTTCTAATTAAAGGATTCACTAGCCCAAAAGACTGCAAAAGAGCCAATAGGCATTGCAAGAGCTAAAAGACTGTAAAAAAAAAGTCAATAAACATTAGAAGAGCTCAAAGCCTAAAGGGCTGCACAGTTCAAGACACCCCGGGACAGGCAAAAAAAAAAAGTTCAAAGGACTTCGTAAAGGTAAACTTAAGACTTACCATGTATAGGCTGCTCCTTCGCTGGAGAGTTGCTGGATGAGCGCTGTACCCTCGCCCGTGATTAGACCTAGGATGTGGGAGCGTTTGGGTATGAGAAATGGGCATGGCCTGGGCCAGAGTGTACGTGGGCGCGGGACAGCTTGTGGGGGTTTGGGCCATGTGATGATAGGAACCGGCGTGGTGGAGGTCGACAGCAGGTGGTGAAGGGATGTGAGCTGGGTAGTCCTGCTGGACGTACTGTGAGTGGTGGGCATGGGGCTGAGACTCTACGTGACTGTCGACGGGCTTCACATGGGCATGAGTGACGTGGCTCGACTCCACGTAAACGTTAGCGTGGGAGGGTGGGGGAGGGGGAGTCGGTTCGGCACTGGAGAGTTGGGCGTGCGTTGAAGTTTCCTGGTTGCCCGCCACCATCTCTCCGTACAGAGTTGAAACATCAGCTACCACCCGGCATTCCATCAGGTCTGCCCTGCTCCCTGTGAGGGCAAGAGGATGTGCAAATAGTTGAGGGATGTTAGTGCATTATTAGGTAGCTGGTGCTGTGACCTTTTCAAACTGATTAAAATGTCATTCTTTTTAACCATTGGCAAAATCTATCGCATTGTAATTCTTTTTATTGCAATGTCATTCTTTTTAACCAATGGCAAAATCTATTATACTTTAGGAATGGTCTACTGGAAAATAAGAATGAAAAATAAATATATGTGCAAATAAAGCATTACAATGTTTTAAAAGACTTGCAAGGGTTGCTTATGCAGTCCAACATGTTCTTTGCAATCTAAAGAATTGAACAACTACAAAACACAGTAACAAGCCAAGGCCTGAGAAGCGGCTGGTGTACTCGAATGAATCTTAGAATTTAGTAACCCAACGACAATTTACAGACATCGTCTGGAGACTCGCTAAAAGATATGCCACTTTTGAAACTTTCACCAGTTCTCGCGGCTTCTCTGCACCTTCGCCCATTACCACTTGGTAGATAGAAGATTAATACGTGATCGACTGTTCTATAACCTCGTGTTTCAGGAATGACATCCGGGTCCTTTTCATCCATGTCCAAGCGTCCACTGTGGCTGTCGTCCTTCTTGAGGATGTGTTGACTGGAGTCGTCCGGGTGGAGTCGTACTTGCAAGTTATCTCGCCTCGGCCTTCGGACGACCATGACGACCACAATCACAGCAAAGACGACGATTATGCCTCCGACGACCCCCAGGATGACTGCCAAGGAAGGGTAGAGCTCCATTGTGGAAGGGAGCTCGCTGGCTGGGATCACCCCTTCGGGAGAGAAAAATCAATGGTGTGGAGAAATTGCAATGAAAAAATGTGGATTCAAGAATGCTTCCGTGAATGTTGGTTACATACGTCAATGTGTAAGGCTACGATTCTGAGTATGTGTCAGTGTACACACTGACACAAACACATATAAACTTACACACACACATACATATGTGTGTGTGTGTGTATCGTCAATGCCTTGCATAGACAGGAGGAAAAGTCGCTATAAATGACAGAGCAATCCTCTTTATGGTGGCATATTCAGTTTCATAAGAAATGAATACCTCATCAAACGCTTTCTTTCATGGCAGGAATAAAATAACCTCTCTCTCTCTCTCTCTCTCTCTCTCTCTCTCTCTCTCTCTCTCTCTCTCTCTCTCTCTCTCTCTCTCTCTCTCTCTCTCTCTTTACTTTTACGTGCGAATAACATGTTATGAACTGAAACGTATTAAAGAAGAACACAGGATTTAGTGCAAGGGAAATCATTTTATTTCTTCTGAAACGATTGCTGAACGAAAAGCATAATCACCCATAAATCTTAGGGGTTCGCCTCTGTGAAAAAAACACGGCCGCATTGCCCATCTGACCTAATGGTTTCGTAAAGGACCAGATTCGTAAACAAATCTCTGACAAAAAGATTGCGCACGTGGTTTTCCGGGGTCTCCTACACGCTGTATATAAATTCACTTCTACACAAGCCCTGTAGTCTACTGTTGCGGTCCTCCCGATTACACGGATTCACGTATTCGCGGTTCTGAGTTGGAAAATCATTAAATTGAAATTCTGGTCTGAAAGGGGGAAGCATGTCAAACTACAATGCATAGCACTAAATTCCTTGTGAATAGTTGAATGTTATTTGTGTGGAGAACAGGGACATTCACACATGTAGAGACATACATACGTAACTTTGTCAAACGTTTATACAGGTTCTGAGGCTCGGCGTAGAATGCTAGGCATTTGCAAGGTCCGTGGTTCGATTCCTAATGAGCACCTGGGTGTATGGAACTAGCAACTTGTCCTTAGAGATTTGTTGTGATGTGAAAGACCCCTAAAGGGGAAAGTAAATGAAAAAAATTTTATAGGCTATTATTTAATTATATATGCATATATATATAATTTTTCAAGAAGTTACAAGCTCCTTAACCCATCTCCACCCTCGTTGAAACCCAAACTTGTCGTCAGATTACCATATTCCTAATTCAGCAGAGGCATTAAGTAATATAATATGCTCCTATCCTTTCAGCCTCGATTCTAAACCGCTCAGATCGCTGACGAGGTTATCCATATATATAGATATATATGCTCTTGTAATTCATCTTACCTGATATTTCTCCCTTCTTAGGGAGGTCGTGTTGCGTGGCAGCCGGCAGAGTAACCGGTTCGGACCGGCCCTTGGAATTTGTGGCGTAGATCCGGATCGTCAGAGAGAGTCCCGAAGGAAGACCCTTCACGCTGAAGGAGGCCCTTTTGCTGGTCACGTTGGACTAAGGAAAGAAAGGTATCGAAATTCAATACATGTGTTTTTAATATATATATTTAATATGTACATATATACACATACTTACATACATATAAAAACTTTCATCGAGACGACGAACTGGGCCTACATTCTCATGTCACTCTCATCCTGAACTATGTAACCTATGCTGAGGAGGTATGTTTTCCTTTCGATTAATACCGACCGCACACAATCTGCCAATCTCCCTGAACTGAAACTCTCGCAGAAGGATCTCCCTGCGTAGCAACAGAATTAAATTGATATGGAAGGCTGGAAGCCTGAACGGTTGGCTGGAAGGCCGACCTGACCCACCTTTCCATTTTCCTAACTATGTCGACCTCCCATAATTTTTTCCCCCAGTCTTTATTCGTTTTTATCCCTCCTCTCTCTCTCTCTCTTTTTTAGTCGACTGAAGCAGTTTCCTATCCCTTTTGAGAATTTTCAATGAAGTCACGTTCTACGCCGCCGCCGAAAGCGCCATCGCGGGAATGCTTAAGGGATCCCGAACGGGTATTCAAATATTTGCGACATTATTGGTACGCCGTTCTCCCAAGAACGTCTCCGTCCTCATTTTAATATTCCTTGTTACACAAAGGTTACTTGGAGGTTTTACGGAGGGTACGAGGGGACTGGGCTTGGAAACAGTTGGGTTCAGGAGGAGGCATTCTGCTCCTTTAGTGAGCCTCGTTACCCGGGGGTTACCTTTGAGAATCCATAGGGACCAGGCCTTGATATAGTTAGGTTTCATATGCAGTCTCACTCGTTACACAGAGATTACCCATAGGTTACGCTGATCTAGGCACAGAAACAGTTAGAGTTTCACAAACAAGCTCAAGCCAATAGCAAGATACGACTGCATATTTTAACTTTTGGATATTATGTGACACCACAAGATTTTTGTTGCAAGTCAAAAAGGGAAATGAAAAACTTTTGGTGCAGGTCATTGATATAACTAATATTATTTTTGTATTATGCAATGCTACTGAAGAATGTATAAAAGAAAAATTATTACCATGGAAATATCTTGATTTAATGCAGGGAATGTTAAGATGAAAGCTAAATGATTCCCAGATTTCTTAGTATTTCCATGACGAGTAACATTTTCAAAATCTTTCCAATTCCAACACAATTTTTTGATGATAAAAAAGCTTATTTATATACATATTACTACAAGTCAAGTAATACGGTACTCTGTTTGTTAAGGCTATTGATATATATAACAGGTCTTCTCCTAGCGTCTTCCAAAAGTGCAATAAGAATAAAAAACGATAATTTCACATAGTCAAGTCAATCAGATTTAGTATACAAGGCATCTATTCTTTATAACTGTATATAACCATTTCAGATATCTCATGTTATTTAATGTTTATTATTGTTAAACTAGTTTTATATTTTCCAGTAGCATCCTTTCATTGTCGATCCGCACGAAATACAAACAAAAATTATGAATTTTTGGTCAGGTGACAAAAGATCCTAGTCACTGAATTACAGAGAGATCACAGGTAGTGAGTTTTTATTGGTTCACTTTGGCTCCAACAGTTATTAGCACAAAATAAAGACGTTAATGTCCTCTTCTTCTTTTTATCTTTTACTCATACTCAAAAAGACACACACACACACACACACACACACACACACACACACACACACACACACACACACACACACACACTAAGTCAACCAGACGCGCGTGGCTGAAAGGTGGGGACACCCAGGACAGGGATGCTGAATTATAGATGGGGAGAAATGGCAATACTTAGTCAAATGTTGTTCCTGATTGGTTCAATCATGCATGGCTTCTTCGGCTTGGTTTCCGCCCACCTTATTTTACTTTAATAAAGGCACGATTAAAGATGATTAACTCATTGTGGTAGCTGTATTTTTTTGTTAGAGAGAGAGAGAGAGAGAGAGAGAGAAAGAGAGAGAGAGAGAGAGAGAGAGAGAGAGAGAAAATAGTCTACCAATTTCTTTGCGTTTAGTGTTCGAAAGCTGACCACTGATGTTTATTTTATGTAATTTATGTTGATGCATGCTATTTTGTATTTATGTAAATATTTATGAATATGTAAAATTATTTGCATGAATGTTGATTCTTACCTTCACTTATCTATTTCATCCTTTAGACGTAACATTTTTTTGCAACCTTCTTTCGAACAACAACGATAATAATAATATTGGGTGAAAAAAATTAATAATAGAATGTGTAAATATACAGCTTTCTCTAACTCATAAACGAGCAATAATATGAAGTTTGCTTACATACTATTCTTGACATTTTATGCATTTTAAATTGTAATACTTAATATATATTTCCTATCGTATGGATATCGCAGCAGAATCAGAACAACCAAATGGAAGCTATCTTACAATGTATAATAATACTAGTTTGGCAAAGACGTTCGCAGGAATAGACGTTTTAGTAGTAGACATTATAAAAGTAGATTTTAGATTTCTCAAAAAAATGACATAAAAAATCAGCATTAATGATTATCTTGTCAGTTTCCAAGTGATTATATTTCTCCAAAAATGACCTTAATAACAAAAACAGTACCGTAAGTGATATGAAAAAAAAAACACTAATAATAATATTCACATAAGGGAAACATAATAAAGAAAACACACACACAGGTTATTTCACTAACGAGTCGAAATTTATCAATACATTACACTGGAATAGCGGAGTAAAATATCGTCATTTACGTCCATATTTCCCCGGGGGGGAATATCGATATTATATACTGCCTCTATCAGCTGTGGCAGTCAAACCCGTATCGGTTAATTAGTCTACAACCTGGATAATTAGCAGCAATTAAACTGATGCGATATCTGATATTTGCAATTAAGAGTATTAGCATCAGTTTGATTGTATATTGTTATATGCAGTGCAGTGGGTTATTTTTCAGAGCATAAACGTCACAGGAATTTTAACATCGAATACACACATATATACATATATATACATACATGCATATATGTATGATATATATATATATATATATATATATATATATATATATATATATATATATATATATATATATATATATATAACACATATACATAACACATATACATATATGCATGTATGTATATATATGTATATATGTGTGTGCGTGTGTGTATTCGATGTTAAAATTCCTGTGACGTTTATGCTTTCTGAAAAATAACCCACTGCATTGCATACAACAATATACAATCAAACAATGCTAATATATATATATATATATATATATATATATATATATATATATATATATATATATATATATATATATATATACATACATACATGTTGTTTTTTTAAAGAAAGAAAAAAGAAAGAGAAAGAATCAGATGACACGAACGAGCAAAAAAAAAAAAATAAAATAAAATAAAGGTCGAGAACAAAGCGAGAAAAATGAGGTGATTGGAGATGAAGGGGAGATAGAGTTATATCCATGGATACAGATGACCCGGGGGAAGATTGGACGGAATTGCAGATAGACAGAGATAAAGGAATAAAGAACGGGCGGAGAAAAACAAAGCAAAGTGCGGGAGAAAAATCCCGAATCTTAAAAATAACATTAGGTGGCCGGCAAACCACAACAGTAGGGTGCAGAAAACTGGAGTGGTAAAAATTTTTAGGTATTTGTTTCGGCATCTATACAGTCTACCATGCTGTCAATTTTCCCCGCCGTGACGAGTCCAAGGCTTGATTTGGGAAAAGGGAGATTCTTCATTTTAGTTCCGGGTCGAAATGTCAATGGACTCCTGATGAATTCGGATTTGAAAAGTTATGTGAATACAGAGGAGATAATGGTTAACGACCTGATTCATAAACCTTCGCATTCATTAGCAGAAATCGTCATTTTTAGGTACTTTTGCCCTATATGTGTATAATCACCAGAGTTCGCCATGGACTAATTAGGATAGAATACAACATAACTCATGTATTAAGTATGCAGATCAATACAACATAACTCATGTAGGAAGTATGTAGATGCTTTTGTTGAGATCTCCAACGGGATATAATGAGTGAAAGAGCAAAAAAGTAAAGCTTCTCAATTATATACGTCCTGAATTATATACCTCCAATTAGATGAATAGGAAATAAAAAATAAAATCACCAGTGTTCAAGATAACCAATGAGATGTATTGTTTGGGGGTCACAAGCATTAATCAAAGCAACAAAGACGCAACAACATGCATGTGCAAGGAGGCTGCTGTCTTGGCATTTAAAAAATGCTGCAGAAAAATTGTGCAACAGAGGTGCGTCAAGAGTGTTAAAAGTGAAGGACACGGAAAAGAAGGTCAAGTGAGGGGCCACTACACGATGTAGAATATGAAGGCTTCGCGGCGTGCCTCGGAGCAACGCCACGCATACACATTTTCTCATAGAGTCTTTTTTTCTTCTCTCCCCAGTAAAATCTGTGTGCACCAACTAGGCCGTGATCGAGGTAAGAATGGGAATTCTTACACCGAGTGGGCAATAATCACTGTAACATATAAAATATTTGCATCAAATATCCAATATTTATGCCAATATCGAAAATCTTTTGCGGCAAGTAGCCAACATTCGTTCTAAAGCGGAAACCTTGGCCTATATGCGCGACGGGATCGAATGCGGGTATTTACAGCTAGACCGTGTCTTACAGACTACAGTAGAGTACGCTGACGTCAGTTTTTCTGATGATGCTGACCAGTTTTTGCGTTACACGAAAACCAGTTTTTGCGTTACACGAAAACCAGTTTTTGCGTCACACGAAAGCAAATTAGGCACAGCCTCAGTTTTGCCACCAATGTTAGTCACTTGGCATTACAGAAATCAATTTTGGAATTACTTTGCCCTGTTGGCGCGTTGCGTATAGTTACACAATGGAAAGGTAAAATATGTTCGTGTGACAAATTTCTTAAACAGTTGTTCTAACAAGGCAGGAGGAGGAGGAAAAGAGATTAGTACAGTCCAAAATTGTGAGAAATGTCGTGTAGACTAAGCAGAGCTTTCAAAGAAATGCCATTACAAAGAGGAACTGAGACTGACAGAGAGTGGTCTTGAAGGGCATGTAAGGGTTGGTGTAAGGCTAAGTAAACCCTTTTCACAGAGAGAGAGAGAGAGAGAGAGAGAGAGAGAGAGAGAGAGAGAGAGAGAGAGTACAGTCTTAAAGGACGTGTAAAGGGCTGGCGTAGGCTTAGTAGGGTGGGGGTAGCAGCATGCTTAATTCTAAAGGCCTGGCAACAGAGGAACGCAGCTTTATTGCAGGGCTGAGGTATTTGCCTTTCATTAAAGCACTATTTACTATGCGGGGAGAGAACCCTATTTGCTCGTGTTGTTGCCTCCCTTAATAAATAATCATTGGCATCGTCATTGCTTAACTTAACCCTAGCAGCAGCGCCACAATATTATTGCTATCATTGTTGAAAATGGGCAAAAGTAGTTAAGGAGGGAGGCTAGAAGGATATTACCTGGGTAAGCAGGGTTGCTAACAATACGATTCCCATATATGAAAGAGTAGTCAACACACGAAATAGCAATAAATAAACGTAATTCGAGAAACAAAATAAAAACAAACAAACCTAAATATCAATATTTCAGGAGACTCGAAGGAAATATTGTGTCAAGATAAATAAAAAGTTTATTTTCTTGTTGAATGAGACAAGTTACAATTTGATGACGCTAGGCTGGATGACATTTTTAATGGATGCGTTAAGGTACTTCTTGTGTGGTTTTAAATATATATATGTGTGTGTGTGTGTGTGTGTGTGTGTGTGTGTGTGTGTGTGTGTGTGTGTGTGTGTGTGTGTGTGTGTGTGTGTGCACAAGTATTAAGTCATTTTCCGTAAAAAGATGGTTCCAGCAGAAAACGACAAAACTGTTGCAGTATCACCCTTACTTTAAATGGACCTCCACAGAACACCATACTTGTTTAATGCCTCTTCCAAGCCATATAGCCGGACTTTACTAATTCGCCCTTATTGTATATTCATTTAACCAACCTATCCTCCATTTTATCCACATGACAAAAGCATCTCAAAATATTCTCGTTCCATCTTTCACATACAGCAGCATTTTCTATGTATAATACAATCTTTCACTGTCTCAGTTATTCTTAGTTATCGTATACTACACACAATTTATGCTAACATAATAACACTGTTTCTTCCACGTGCGTGCAACAGCCTCAGCAGAATTACATTCCAGCAAAGAACGAATTCGTAAATCAGAGTCACTTTTTCTATCATAGCGTAAAGATCAAAAACCTTAGTGGCAGAGTTTTTTCTTCTGTATCTAAAAATATAAAAACACATTTTTTCACCAGTGTATAAATAATAAAAACGAAGCTAGCCAGGTCGCTTCCTCACCTTGAACAGGAACAAATGAACACACATGCCAATTTCTTACTCATACACGCGGGCGAAAACGCACACATACAAACACAATACACAAACACGCAAAACACAGATGCTCTGTCTCATAGAAAGCCACACGAATAACGAAAATAAAACGAACCAATTTGCGTCCTTGTGTATCGTAGGCTTCGATGACAAAGCTTTGTGGTAGACCTCCATCGAAACCCTCCTCACATTTCACTTGGACGGAGACTTTGGTCTCGTTTAGCACCGAACAATTCTTCACTTTATCCGGAGGACCTGCAGGGGAAGAGCGAGAAAAGTAATTAGATTTCTATGGGGAAACAAGACGTACAGAGAGAGAGAGAGAGAGAGAGAGAGAGAAACACACACACGCAAATGAGGAGAGACAGGAACAGGCAAAGACATACGCCCTTTTTCCCTGACAGACGTTTACTCTAAATTTAAAAAAAAAACAAAATCGAACAATTTTTTCATTATTCATACGTTTGGTATTGAACCAACGATGACCCGCTTGCACTTATACAGATAACTGTGTTTGTGTGAATGTTTGTATGTTTATTTGAACTCCATGGAAGTTGGAACCCCGTGACAGACATCAAAACACAGACAAATTGAATGAAATTTTCGTTTTTACCAATTCCGCCAGGTTTTCCTTCAGGTGCTATATGGGTTAATGGTCAATTTTCGACTGAACGCTCCAGCTTTTCTTATAGGACTCGTGATCAGTTGGAACATCAAAGCCTTGAGAAAGTAAATTTAGATAATTCCTTATTTAACGATACGAGGCGTCAATAATATAATGTAAATTATTATTACTAGTTATAAATGATTGTTATTTGTTGATTAATAATGTCAAGGAATGTTATAGAGGGAATATAAGGATCCGGTTTTGCTATATAAATCATTAGAAGTATTACTGGAACACCTACAACAGACTGTCAGAGTGACAGACGGTCACAGCGTGACAAACCTTCAAACAGCATGCTTCAACCAAACCCTGTGTCATGAACTTAAGTTTTAACAGCAACGTCGTGGGGGTAACTCCGGGAAACTCCTATAATAAAGGTAAGATAAGGTATCTGTGCATGCAACGTCTATACAGTACATGCAGTTTAAACATATTTGTGAGTTTAATCAGGATTTTTGTAGTTTTCTGTAAAATGAATCTATTGAGGCGGCTCTGACTGTACGTCTGCACTTTATGCAGTCCGCACTTTTTCTGTCCGCCCTCAGAATCTCAGATCGTAAAAACCACTGAGGCTAGAGGGTAAAGATTCATGGGCCGCGGCTCCCACATTGGTAATTTTCCGGAAGACTCCATCCGCCATTTTGAAAGATACCAGCTAGCCATTTTTTCATGGGAAACCATTTTGGGGTTTACACGTTAAAAATGGCTAGGAAATCAAAGGGCACCGAAAGAACCTAAAAATACCAGCCTAACGTAACCAAGGGGTGTTGACTGGTTACAATTTTGCCGAATTAGCAATGGGGGATGAGGGACAGGTATTGTCTTACCTTGTAAGTCGTAATTTGATTAATTATTTTACTCTGTTATTACGCATTTGCGAAGGTTATGTTTTAACGTTTTTGTTTTGGTGGGTTTTGCCCAAGAAAAATGTAAATTATAAAGTGGATGGAGTCTTCCGAAAAATAACCCTTACGGCTTTATACCGAGACCCCCCCCAAAAGATAGATCTGTTTTCGGTGTCCTTGATATTATGTCGTAGCGGATGTACAGAAAACTCGATTACGCCAAAGAAACTTCGGCACCTTTTTACTGGTTTATTTTTACCCTCAAAACTACAGTTTAGGTAAGCTGGTTTGAACCTTAGATTCCACCCTAGGTTAGGGAAGTATGAAGGTGGTCATATTAAATGCAATTTTCATATACAGGTCAAGTTAATTTTGAAGGCATTGTCCTTTAGAAAATACCTGTGCATTTGAATGCAAAAGTTTAAACCCTGAAAAAATTATCCAATCGTTTTCCAGGAAACCTCCATCATGCAATCAGACTGCACTCTTCAACCAAACCGTATAGCCCAATTTATAACATTAACTTCGAGAAACTTCTAAAATAAAGGTAAGATAAAGTAACTATTTAAAGGTTCAAATTTTAGATAAAGTTAAAAGTTGAAGGCATTTAAAATAAGCCCTCTTGGGCCTTGTGTTTAGGTTTAGGGGTGACTTCAGGGCTTCTTATGTCACTTAATTTCGGCCATTTTCTTAGGCTGCTTGCATATTCATTTTCTTAGGGTTGCATGCGTTGTCTATATATGCAATTTTATTAGTTATTTTTATGGTTTTGCGAGAAATAGAAGAGTTTGGGTAAGAGCCTATGACACAAGGCTAGCAGCACCTAGCTTGAGAGTTAGTTCAGATGCAGCCATTTGCATATTTCATAGCATAGGATTGCATGAAACATTTAGTTTAGCAATTTTATTAAGGATTTTGTTTATCTTTGATCTCAAAAGTAGAGATTAGGGAAGCTGTCACAACCTTAGCATTCTACCCTAGGTTAGGTATGTATGACGGTGGTCATATTGAATGTAATTCTCATTCAATTGCATAGAATTACATGCAATATCTGTATCTGAAGGAGCCAAATCTTAGGTAATGTAAAAATGTGAAGGTGTTTAGTTGTTTTCATGGTTTTAAATGAAATAAAAGAGCTTAGGTAAGAACCTAGGACCTTAGGCCAGCACCCTAGCTTAGGGGTTAGTTCAAATGCGGCTATTTTCTTTGACCACTTGCTTATTCAGTTGCATAGGATTGCATGCAGCGTCTATGTATGCAATTTCAGTAGTTATTTTCATGGTTTTACACTAAGTAGAAGGGATTTTGGAAGACCCTACGACCTTATGCCAGCTCTCTAGCTCAAGGGTTAGTTCAAATGCAGCCATTTTCTTTGGCCACTTGCGTATTCAGTTGCACAGGATTGCATGCAACATCCGTAAATACAGTTTCAGTAGTTGTTCTCATAGTTTTTCACGGAACAGAAGTTTAGGTAAGAACATGATACCCTAGACCAGCATCCTAGCCTTAGGGGGTTAGTTCAGATGTGGACATTTTCTTAGGTCACTTGCATATTCAATAACATAAAACTGCATGCCACATTTATATTTGCAATTTTAATAAGAGTTTTTATTATTTTTACTCTCTAAACTAGAGTGTAGGTAAGTTGACATGAACCTTAGGCTACCACCATGGGTTTGAAGGTGGTCACATTAAATGCAATTTTCATATTCATTTGCATAGAATGGCATGCAGTATCTGTATTTTAAGGCGCCAAATCTTAAAGTGAAATGTAAAGGCATTCAGTTGAAGCGAAATGTGAAGGCATTTAGTTATCTTCATGGTTTTACACGAAATAGAAAAGTTTAGGTTAGTGCCTAGGACCTTAGGCCAGCACCCTAACTTAGGGGTAAGTTTAAATGCTGCCAGTTACATTTATATTTGTGATTTTAATAAGGATTTTTTTTTTTACCCTGAAAACTAGAGTTTAGGTAGTCTGTCTTGAAGCTTAGATTACCACCCTAGGTTAAGGAAGTATGAAGGTGGTTGTATTAAATGCAGTTTTCATATTCAGTTGCATAAAATTACATACAATATCTGTATTTGGAGGTGCCAAATCTTAGGTAAAGTTAATTGCGAAGGCATTGACTTTTAGAAAATACCTGCACATTTAAATGCAAAAATTAAATTCATTTGCCAACCTTAAGATAACAATGATCCAATTATTTTTCAGAAAATATGCCACCAAAGGATTTGGCCTTTCCTTGGGAGAAAGACTTCAGTAGCCAATGGGCATGGAGAATACAGGGTGGTGGAAACATCAGGTCAGAGGGAGGTCAGACTGGAAGACCAAAGGACATGAGCTGCTGTGTCCAGAGCAGCAGAAGAACTGGAACAGAGGGAGGTGAGTCTCCGACAGGTTAGGGTGATAGTTTCAGGAGCCAGAACTCAAATGGTAACATAGCAAAAAATAATCATAATTGTATCAGGCTGGTAAATACAGAAGTCTGCTAAGTTGAGGCCCATTAAGTTGAGGTGTTATTGTATTGGTTTCTGCGTCTGAGTTTTCTACTGCGCTACTGTGTGTGGTTTATGGTATTCAGGAATAGCTCTCATTGGAATTTCTTGATGTAGGACTTGGGATGTTTGGAGTGGAGTCTTCCCAGCTTGTTGCTTTCAGGGCATTTAGATTTTGAGGTGGCTGCCTTAGGTGAGGCAGGTTTGCTGGTAACAACTGTGGGCCTTCTTTTGTATTTTGTCTTTGGTATTGTTCAGTTGATGGAAAGCTGAATAAAAAAAGGCCTTTATTTCATCAAGGAAATGTTCATTGATGTGTATGTCTCGTGGTCATCTTGCACTTTGTTTTGTACGTAAATAAATGGTTTTCAATCTGACGGCAGTTACAAGTGGCAAAAGGGTGAAGAATAGTTAGTGGCTCTATGACAGAGGATGAAAATTGGGTCTGGAGGAGATGAGATGAGTGGATGTCCTTTTCCGTTAGCCCGAGCTTTGAGCTGTTATTGTGTGGGTTGGCCTTACCCGTCTTCATGATTGGTATGAGAAACAGTAATTGCAGATGGGTAGGGTGTTGGAGATACCAGTCAATTTTATGTTTCGTATTACATTGGAACTGACACTTGTTTCTTGAACACACATTGCCATGGTCAGTTTTGGCATCCAGGCAGATTACTTAATAGATCCACTGTCATCATCCATCTTCCTTTCACAACTCTTACATTTCCAGCATTTGACAGCTAACTTGTACTGTAGTACAGCAGTACAGTATAGCAACTCACTGTAGCATTGAGATCATGTAATGCTGAATACTGAAGAGCACCCGGCAGTCTATACACCTTTATATTGAGGGCCATGTAACCTGACTACAGTACCAGTGAAAGATTTGCTTAAATATGATTCAGGAGTAATTTAATAGCAAGTGTTATTGCTGAAGGTTGTTTATAGGTCTTAGTGGTGGTATACTGCTTGCAATTCTCTGTCACATTAGGTGATGTATGTAGGTATGCTGATAACACACAGCTTAAGGACAAAAGTAAAAAGGTATATGTATTGATGTATTTTGAATAGGAATGGCTACAGAGGAGTAGGGTCCTTCAATTTTAACAGTTTTGAAGCTCACTGGACTGAACTTCAGTATTAGTGTTTGTACTGATTTCATTAATGTGATCAATTTGTTTCTCTTGCTTGTTTTGAGTTTGAATCTATACAGAACCTATTTCCCTTAGGGGGTTAGTGCTGTAGGCATTACTTGAGGTTCTTTGCACCATCCTTTCAGCCCCTAACTGCAACCCTTTCATTCCTTTTACTGTACCTCAGCTCGTATTTTCTTTCTTCGACCTTACTTTCCACCCTCTCCTAACAATTAGCTCATAGTACAACAGTGAGGTTTTCCTCCTGTTACGCCTTTCAAACTTTTTTTACTGTCAGTTTCTGTTTCAGTGCTGAATTACTTTATAGGGTCCCAGTGCATGGCCTTTGGCCTAAATTCTGTTCTCAGAATCTATTAGTACTGTAACTTACCTTGTGAGTTTTGGCTGTCAGTATTTCCAAGTTTGTTAGTGTTAATATAATGCCCTGTTAGCCAGCCTCTCTTTTTATGGCTTCCTTCTCTCTGCAAACACACTTTCAAATTCCTTACCATGATTGCAAACACTCTTTCAAATTCCTTACCAGACAAATCATTCTGTCACTGTTTAATAGAGCCATGTATCCCTTGCCCAGGACTGTATCGTGCAGTTGATCAGTTAATCAGAAGTGTGGTTTGGTATAAGATATACTTAGTTTTAAAAACACCCACTGCTGCTTTTCATGTTGTTGTTATGATAGGTGCAAGATGGTTCTTGTAAATAAGATATCTTAGTGTGTCTTCATTTACAAGATGAATCATTGTGTGGTTTCGATTTGACAGTGCTTGGTAACATTAATGTGCAAACATTTTCAATGGTAATAGTGATAAGATGATGTAAATCCTCCCTGTACCAACTATACAGAATTCAAATATTAATCTCGTTCTGTTTTGCAGGATGAATACGCTGGTCGAAAAATCATGCACCTTCGACTGTCCCCCTCTGGCAATTGTAAATGGCACTGTGTGGAATGCCTTTCTGAGTGTTACTGCTTTGTGATAACATTTAGACACAGGTACGGCTAAGTGCTGCTTATTTCTCCACTTACTTCCTAAAATAGGTTTTTTAGTAGCAGCAGTATGTCCAAGTGAGCCTTACGTCACATCCTCATGGGTATTTTCTGAAATTATTGAAGCCAAGTTCAACCTAGGCTTAGCCCCAAAAACATTTAGGCCTGTTTTCAAACTCCCATACCATTAAAACTAGTATAGCATATTCCTAGTTGCATATTGATGTATCTGGCCTAGGCCTAAGTGACCCTCAGCAAGGACAAATATATGATATCCACGTCCACTTATTGCCTGCTCTGGGGGCAGTAGAGTCTGCTAGCATAAGGCCAGCGTACTCAACGTGTCTTCCACTTCAGTCTAGGCCTATGAGTTTGCCCAGTACTTGTCAGTCTTGTGTATGACAATAATTATTCCCCCAGACATTAGTTGTATGCAAGCAAGTCTACCTAACCCGCAAATTACCCTATACCTGCTCAAGTTGATTTTCCAGCTGTTCACTCTAGCGTACGTCTCTCTTGTTGGCGTCTTCAGATTGCTCGAAAGACTTATGCCGTTAGAAGGCATAAATGTGTATCATACAGGTAGAATTGATCTACTGGTTCCAGATTCATTCATGGAGAACTCATTCTTAATAGGTTCCTTCCACAACCTAGACATCAACCTTAGAATTGAAATCAGTTTCATGGAAAGATGACTTGGAGTTATGGTTTGTTGAAGAATGTTATTGCTACAGTGTAAGAATTAACCGTGGTTTTTGACAGTATCTTGTGCAATGCTTATTCAGCAGCAGTTATTTTTTATGAGACATACTTGGCCCAGTTTTCGTAACTATGTTACACTGCTTTGGGGATGTAAATTCAAGCCCGCATTCACCCTATACTAAGACCAAAATGAAATGAGCTTTCGGGTGGGGCTGTTTGGGTCCTCTAAAAATAAGTTGCATTCACCCTATACTAAAACCAAAATGAAATGAGCTCTCGGATGGGGGTGTTTGGGTCCTCCCCATGTGTGTTTACTCTCCGCATTTCTGTCAAATCTATAACAACAACAAAGAGGACACCATTTCCCCCATCACAGATATCAAATACTGTATCATCTTTTTCGTTACGCAGAATTCTAAGTCAATTACATAGGTTCACTATTGATCAAGTTTTTTTTTACGCAATAACAAGAAACGGAATCAGATTTTCTATCAACATGGCATCTCAGGGTTTGTGTGAAGTTGTTTTGTAAACTTGGCAACAGGGCAGATCTTTAAACACCACGCCAGAGAGGTCTTGACATTTTGGTTTGACTCTAGCACCTCACTTTGTGCTCTGTGGGCATTGCTGAAGATCGTTTGCAGTGTCCCTTTGGCCCCTAGCTGCTGCACCCACTTTTTAGCTTTTTACTTGACCTCCATTCACACTTCCTTTCTTCTGTCTTGCTGTCCAACCACTCCAACTCCCACCTTTCATTTTCTTAAGCTATGAAGCATTGAGTTTGTGGTCTATTATAAAAAAATATCTTTAGTCAAAGATTGTCAGCTTATCTAAACTTTAATATACCAGATATTACTGCAGCAGTTTGAAATGACTGGTTTTACTGACTGAACATTAAAGTATGATTGTTTTTTCAGGTTGTGATGATTAAAAGCTGTTCAAGAAACCAGCAGAGAACTAACAACAGAGGGCACGTCAACTGTGGCAGCAAACATCATCGTAAAAAGTCTTTGTGATGTCGGCCTTCACTTGAATGGGTTTAGACGTGAAATACCTATCATCCACCCTCATCTTTCATGTGGACTTCTTGCCTGAATTCTCGTCTGGTCTGGGCGTTCATCCGTGTCCTTTCCCTTGATTTTGTAGGGTTTTCTTCAGGTCTTCGTGTTTGGTCCTTGTCTACACTTTTTTCTCTGTAACTTCTTCTTTTGTAATATATTCTTTCCAACATATCATGGCCACAAATCCTGGCATTCTGTAGTTACACCTTACACAAACTCTCTCAAATTTTCTTTAGGAGTTCATTCGTCTTAATGTATATTATTATACAGGCCATATAAGTACTGTTTACTGTGCACACATTATTATAAGCATTTACTTTCATTCGTCATTGGTTTATCCGTCTTATTTTTGCTTTGGAGTTCTAGTGTCTCTGGTCATCATTTCACTCTTCCAAAATGTAACAAATCTGCAACCTCTTTATTTGAATCTACTGGTAACACTGTCGTCCATATACATATAGCAACTAGTAGGAGCTTGTCTTTCTTATTTACTGGCTCTCAGCAACCTGCCTTTCTGTGCACCTTCTTAGCTTCTTGTTACAGCTCTGATAAATGGCAAATGTCCCTAGGCTGATGTATGTTGGACATGGATGTTTATTTCAGTTCTTCGGATGCAACTGTGACCTTTTCCCCCCTAAAGTATGAACTTTCCTGGTATTGTCTCTTTATAAAGACTTTCTTCTTTTGTTGACATCTATGATATGTGGCCATTTTGACAGTTATTTTCAGCCAACTTTATTAGGCTTTTCTCCAATACAGCAACACTTACACTTAACAGATCTCAACTGTGGGGTTTCCACACTTATCAGCTATACCATAACATGACTACACTGTTTAAGTGTAAAGAAGCTACAGTATGTGGAATTGCTGTTAAGCTCTAGGATATCAGTGCAGGCTATGATTTAGTCTGTGTTACCTAATAGGAAAAACTAGACCCCCATGGCATCTGTGAAGTCAAGGTGCTATGCATCCTTGTTCCTTTGTGTATTATTGCCATTGCTCTCTTTCAACACTTCTGGTTCTACGTCTAACTTGGTCAGTTATTCGTGACGGTCATCTTCCCAAGGTCACTTTTAACTCTCTTTCTGATAAAGTCTGTATTGGTTACCTTAAATTTATTCAGGTCTTCAAGAAACTTCTTTGGTCATTTTGATATCTTCTTTCACCTTCAGTGTCACCTGTCCAATACTGTATTGGGATAGGTCATCAGTGCACCTCACAGGGTGCACTGTAGGCATTATGTAGGTTCTTTGCAGCATTCCTTCAGCCCCTAGCGACAACCCCTTTCATTTCTTTTACTGTACCTCCATTCATATTCTCTTTCGTCCATTGTACTTTCCACCCTCTCCTAACAATAGATTCACAGTGCAACTGCAAGGTTATCCTCCTGTTCCACCTTTAAAACCTTCTTTACTCTCCATTTCCCTTTCATCTCTGAATGACTTCATAGGACACAGCACTTGGCCTAAACTCTATATTCCATTCCATGTATTGTCATCATCCGTGTATTGTGACTTTTGACACCTCCTTTTGCTTCTCCTTTCAGCCATTTCAAATGGAAATCCTTAACTCTCCCAGGTCTGGTCAACGGGTCCTTTCATAGACCGCAAAGCGTTGCACTCCCTTTGGTCTCCTCTTACCGAGTTGTCCAACTTCTCAAATGTTACCCAGCACCAGTTTTCATTTCTCATTCAGGTTGTCCCTTTGTTCAAACCCTTTGAGTGTCTGGAAGTGCGTTTACATGTGTTGTTAATTTGTTTAATTATGATTTGGAAAGTTTAAAGTAAAGAATTGGAATTTTTGTTGAATTCAAGTCAAATGTAGAGTTGGCATCTAACGAGACATTGAAAAGGTTAGAGTTTATCATTTAATTATCGCAGTGGTTCCCAACCTCTGTGTAGAGAAGAACTGCTGATTATATATGCAAAATAGAATGCTGATTTAATTGTTCCACTGCTGTGTTAGTAATGATTTTTGAAGATTGTATAAATTCACAGTGTTGAAAGTTACTTTCTGTTTTGTGTTGTGTCATATTTGATATGAAGGTTCACAGGTACTGTACAAATGTTTTTAAGTATTTCTGTAGGTTTGACAAAGTGTTTCACTAACAGAAGGTTGATAGGAGTTTCTAAAATATCTGTGATATCACTGTTCTATTGCTGTTGCATTAGTGAGTATTTTTGGAGATTGTTTAAATTCACCATTTTGAGAATTACTTTGTTTGTGATGTGTCGTATTTGATATGAAGGTTTACAGTTACACATGTTTTTATTTTAAAAATTTCTGTAGGTTTGACAAATTTTTTGTTTTGATGGATTGTTCATAAAATTTTCCCAAATACCTGTGTGTGTATATAACTGAGAATAGAGTAAGAATTCAAAAGACAATTTCTATTCAGTCTGTTAAACTGCTTAAGCTCCTAGGTTATGGAAAAATGATTTCTGTAGAAATGTATATAGAATCTACTAGTCACTTCTTATCAGGTATATATGTAATGTAATTACAGGGCCCTCTGAATTTCTGGAATTTTCATACTTTTAAATACACCTGCCACTACAAAGCTGTAGGTCCAGATGCAAGAATATGGAGTAATGTGAAGGACTTAAAGAATGACTGTTCCAGTGAATCCGAATATAAAACTATAGGGCTAACATGATCTCATCCATGTGAATTTGTAACAAAAGTGGAGTGTTTAAACATTTTTTCTGTCCAAGCATGCTTAATGTAACGAGTGCTGTTTTCAAGAAACAGAAGCTTTGTAACTGATGTATGTGAATCCTCCATTCAGACGGTGTTTTCATAATAATACTGTAGTTGTACTTTGGCCTTTGCAAGCTTGAACTACGTGCCAGAATGAGTCTGTAAATATGAAGAATTGAATCGTTGCAGTACTGCACTTTGTTGTATTATTTTGGGCTGCTTATAAAATATTATGAATTCAAGAGTCAGTGATTCACACTGTTATATGTGCTTTGTAAAATTTATTCCACTTAACACAACAACGTTTTGTAACAGGTCAGAATTCGTGAGGTTGATATAATAAAATAATGGTCCTTTGATTAAGAACTTTTAATTATCTTTGTGACTTGGGACTGGAAAGACTGATATATTTCAGTTACTTTTTGGACTTTGTAAATCTTTTGCACCTTCAATAAATAACTGCATTCTAAAGTGTGTTTTGAATGCTACTTTTGACATGTGGTGCACTGTAGGCATTACTGAAGGGTGTTTGCAACATCCCTTCGATACCTAGCTGCAACCCACTTTCCAGCCTTTTATACTTTGCATCCACCTTCCCTCGTTCAGTCTTGCTGTCCAACCTCTCTGACTATATTTCTAAGTGCAAGTGTGGGTTTTTTTCCTCCCACTTCCTCCTTTAGATCCCTGTACTTCATAGCTTTATCTTGCTGTCCAACCACTCCAACTCCCTTTTAAGCACTGAATGGCCAAAAGTACTCCAGTACAGTGTTTGGCTGAAACTGAATTACTGCCTATTATTATTATTATTCAGAAGATGAAGAACCCTATTCATATAGAGCAAGCCCAACGAAGGAGCCATTTACTTGAAATTCAAGAAGCTTGCAAAGAATATGGTGCTCATTAGCAAGTAAGAAGTTAATGGGAAATGCAGAAAGAAGACATCTCACTTAGTCAAAAGAAAAATTAAAATTGATAATGTATTAGAAAGCAAGAAGAATAATCGGGTAGTAATGCATTGCATCTTTGCCCGAACTTTTGAAGTTTCAATTGCCAGACCACCTCTGGGAGACTATTCCACAGTCCACCGGTGTGAGGAACAAAGGACCTCTGGAACTGAGACGTTCAACAGCAAGGAACACTTGCCTGGAAGATATTGGCACAAATAAGGTAGGTATGGAGTTTGGCAGAATACATAATGAAGCAGTGACAAGGAATCTTGCATTTAAGGTTTGATTTGCAGAGCAAACTTGCAATGCAATAGCTGAAAGTAAAGAAAAAATTCGGAAATATACTTCTCAAAGATTGAGTAGAAATATATTTATGAAAAAAAACATTAATAAAATGTCACAATCTAGTTAACATAATCTGAAGCCTACAAATTAATTGCCTAGTCAAGTTTAAATGGTTTTCTCAAGCCACAAATTTTTGGTTTGAGTTCAGTTCGACTAACTGAAGTTTCTCTCTCTCTCTCTCTCTCTCTCTCTCTCTCTCTCTCTCTCTCTCTCTCTCTCTCTCTCTCTCTCTCTCTCAGTGCTGGCTCAGGTTGTGACAAGCGAAAGGATGTTAAACAAATGGGTTAATAAACAATAAAACATTTGGAAAAGGATTAAATGTTATAGGCTTTTCACATAGGTAAGATGAATCTTGCTATATCAGAGTGTACTGTAGCTGTAAATGAAAATAATCTTATTTCATTGAAAATAAATTCCTTTTTAAATATATAAAATAAAAACAACGGAAATCGTCTTTTGTCTCCCCTAAAAACATTTAAAAAAAACGAAAATACAAGAGGCACCTTTTTCCAAACAGCACTTGTGGTCACACTGAAAAAATTCGTCCGCAGAGACCCACTACTATAGTAAACATAAACTATAGCCAATCAGAGGTGGTGTTGATGACGTAATTGACAGCCAATCAGGTACGAGAACTTTCCCGCCCAGAATTTCACTCGGTCAGAGGAACCCTCCGATTTATGGTGTGCTGTTGAAAAAGTCGCCTTAAAATTGTGCTTTTGTATTTTCGTTTTTTTAATGTTTTTAGGGAAGACAGGGGGTTCCTCTGGCCGAGTGAACCTATAAATAATAATAATGCTTTATTTTATTTAAAATTAATCCCTTTTTAAATATATATAATAAAAAAACTGAAATCGTTGTGTCTCCCCTAAAAACATTTAAAAACGAAAATACGAAAGAGCACTTTGAGGCACCTTTTTCAACAGCACTGGCTGAGTGAACCTGTAAATATAATAATAATAATAAAAATGCCTTACTTTATTTAAAATGAATTCCTTTTTAGATATACATGATAAAAAACAACTTAAATCGTCATTTGTCTCCCATAAAAACATTAAAAAATCGAAAATACAAAACAGCAATTTTGAGGCGACTTTTTCAACAGCACTCCATAAATCGGAGGGTTCCTCTGACCGAGTGAAATTCTAGGCGGGAAAGTTCTCGTGCCTGATTGGCTGTCGATTACGTCATCAACACCACCTCCGATTGGCTATAGTTTGTTTACTATAGTAGTGGGTCTCTGCAGACGAATTTTTTCAGTGTGGCCACAAGTCAAAATAGGAACGTGCAGATAATATCTTTTGTATGTCTTTTGTACTGCAGTATTATAGATAAAAGTTTAAAAATATTTTTTAATTTATTAAATAAGCTTTTTATTAATCTATGATATTAATTTATAATGGGGGTTTTAATGTTAAAAGAACATAGATTCGTCTATGGCTTTTCTACCAGACGACGTTGTTCGCAGTATATCCAAACAGAGAGAAAAGCTACCCAGAATACTTTTTTTCTTTTTGTGTCATCCTTTAAATAATTCTGATGGGTAATATTTTAAGATATTTATTTAAGAAATAATTAAAACATTAAAATAATACAAGAAGCTATTTTGAAATATATCAAGTATAATAAATGTAAGGTGATTTCCAGTTCAGTTTTGGTTCATTGTCAATAGAAAAGTTGCCTTTTAATTATTTTTAAAATTCTTTTTTTTTTTTTAGATTGGAAATGTATCAAAAATCAGTTTCTTCGTCTTGCAATATTTATGTGTATATTAATGAATATTCATCTAAAGAATTGTCATGTAAATCGTTGAAATTACTGATTTATCAAACGTAAATGACGATAAATTTGAGTGAAAGTTGCCCGCTTCTGCCTTTTTTTTTTGCAGTGAAGCAGACGACAATTTAGCAGTTTTTCACTCTCCTGACTCCGTGTATTTCTGGGTCTTCGTCTACTTTTATCAGTCCTTCTTCCCATGCACTCCTTAGCCATTCGTCTTGACTGGTTTTCAGATATTGCCCCAGTGCTCTGCTCTCGATGTTGACGCAGTCTTCTGTGCTTAGTAGCTCTCTCCCCCCTTCCTTTCGTGTTATGTATAGTCTGTCCGTATTTGCTCTTGGGTGCAGTGCTTTGTGTATTGTCATGTGTTTTCTAGTTTTCTGGTCTATGCTGCGGAGTTCAGCCTTCGTCCACTCCACTATTCCTTGCGCTGTACCTGATTACTGGTACTGTAAATGTGTTTATGGCTTTTGTCATGTTTCTGGCGTTGAGTTTTGACTTGAGTATCGCCTTAACGCAGGAGTAGTTAATGCGATGCTCAAGTCAAACTCAACGCCAGAAACATGACGAAAACCATAAACACATGTACAATACCAGTAATCAGATACAGCGCAGGAGTAGTGGAGTGGACGAAGGCTGAAACACATGACAATACACAAAGCACTACACCCAAGAGCAAATACAGACAGACTATACATAACACATAAGGAAGGTGAGAGACGGTTACTAAGCACAGAGGACTGCGTCAACATCGAGAGCAGAGCACTGGGGCAGTATCTGAAGACCAGTGAAGACGAGTGGCTAAGGAGTGCATGGGAAGAAGGACTGCTAAAAGCAGACGAAGGGCCCAAAAATATAAAGAGACAGGAGAGTGAAAA
Source organism: Macrobrachium rosenbergii (assembly GCF_040412425.1). Lineage (NCBI taxonomy): Eukaryota > Metazoa > Arthropoda > Malacostraca > Decapoda > Palaemonidae > Macrobrachium > Macrobrachium rosenbergii. The sequence goes on along the minus strand of NC_089784.1, from coordinate 2,299,936 downwards.
ACAGAACGGAGGAATGGCACAACAAACCAATGCATGGACAGTACATGAGACAGACAAAAGAATTGGCCAGCCATGAAACATGGCAATGGCTATAGAGGTGAGAACTCATGAAGGAAACACAAGGAATGCTAACAGCGGCACAAGATCAGGCCCTAAGAACCAGATATGTCCAAAGAACAATAAATGGAAATAATATCTCATCCATATGCAGGAAGTGCAATATGAAAGATGAGACCATAAACAACATAACAAGTCAATGTCCGGCGCTTGCACAGAAATGGTACAAAGACAGGCATGATTGAGTTGCAAAAGCCCTCCACTGGAGCCTGTGCAAGAAAAACCAGCTAGCTTGCAGTAATAAGTGGTACGAACACCAACCTGAGGGAGTGATAGAAAACGATCAGGCAAAGATCCTCTGGGACTATGGTATCAGAACAGATAGGGTGATACATGTCAATAGACCAGACGTGGCATTGACTGACAAAATCAAGAAGAAAGCATCACTCATTGATGTCTTCCTTCCTCTCCCCCTATCCCTTCTTTCTCCTCTCCCCTCACCCTATCACTTCTACCTCACCTTCCCTCCACTTCTCCCTTCCATCCCCATCCCTTGCCCTTCCCCTCCATTTCCCCTCCCCTCCCTCCTCCCTTTTCCCTCCCCCTCCCTCTTCCCTCCCCTACCCAAAGACTGTCATTCAGAGTTTTCCCGGGCATTGCCAGGTTGGTCAGCTATATATATATATACATATACTGTATATGTGTGTTGTTTTTCCGTGTGTACTTATACTGTCAAAAATTGTGATAATATAAAAGTGGCATACGTTACGGACAATATATACATACCAGCCATAGGTCCGAAGAACACAATTTTCTTATTAAATGGAACAATCAGTGACAGAATCTTGCCCCATTTTGGAAAAGGTCAAGCCTAAACTTGTAGTTTATTTCCATATAGAGCATTTATATATATTATATACATATATATATATATATACATATATATATATATATATATATATATATATATATATATATATATATATATATATATATATATATATATAATATAAATAAAATATGTACTGTATTGTTAACAAGCAATCTCTTACCTGCAGGAAATATTCTGAACACACATGGGTCGTGCTGTTTCCCGACCTTGTTTTTGGCCCAGCAGAGCAAGAACCCATAGTCCATCTGCGTAATGGGAGTGTAGGTCAACTGGAGAAGGAAAAGAACAGGGTAATCGAATTGCCTTCAGAGGAATAAATCACATATTTTCGTTTAGCTTCTCCCGTTTTTTAATGAAAACCCCCTGTCTATTAATTATTTTAGAACAGAAATGGACTTGATTAATTATCTTAAAACTGAAATGGACTTGGACTTAATTATCTTAAAACTGAAATGGACTTAATTAATTATCTAAAAACTGAAATGGACTTAATTATCTTAAAACTGAAATGGACGTAATTAATTATATTAAAACTGAAATGGACATGGACTTAATTATCTTAAAACTGAAATGGATGTAATTAATTATCTTAAAACTGAAATGGACGTAATTAATTATCTTAAAACTGAAATGGACTTAATTAATTATCTAAAAACTGAAATGGACTTAATTATCTTAAAACTGAAATGGACTTAATTAATTATCTAAAAACTGAAATGGACTTAATTATCTTAAAACTGAAATGCACTTGGATTTAATTAATTATCTTAACACTGAAATGGACTTAATTAATTATCTAAATGAAATGGACTTAATTATCTTAAAACTGAAATGGACTTAATTAATTATCGTAAAACTGAAATGGACTTATCTTAAAATTGAAATGGACTTAATTATCTTAAAACTGAATTGGACTTATCTTAAAACTGAAATGGACTTCATTAACTATCTTAAAACTGAAATGGACTTATCTTGCTCCATTTGCCACATAACTGACGAATGTTTGTAACTGCTAAGTACACAAAATACCTTTCGACAGATTTTAAATTTCACTTCGATTTCCAGCTCAACAAAACCCTCTTTGTATCAGTTACCTCGAAAAAACTTAATCATATTTGATTATGATGTTGATGATGTCTTTCTATAAATCTCAAGTAAACAGTGCTCCTCCCTTCGATTACAGTAAACAATTAAAACTGTTTCATCCTCATTTATAAATCTTAAGAGAGCACTTGTGAATTATTAGCAGAATTAACAAGAAACGTTTTTCGGTAAATAAGTTAAATATTAAGAAAAACAGGGAACGAATTTTTATTTCGTGAGAGAAATACCTTGCTTTACCCTGATGGACGTTTAGTGTAGCATAATATTTTGCCAATTCCACCAATAGCTTAGGCGTGTGGCGCAATAGTGGTTGGCAAGCGTGGTATACTTGGTATAAGAATATCATTCAAATAAACAGATATTTTCTGTGCTTCCATCACCTTATAATGTAGTCGTCTTCATACCTTATTGAGAACTGCTGTTCGTGCATAAATCTCTCTCTCTCTCTCTCTCTCTCTCTCTCTCTCTCTCTCTCTCTCTCTCTCTCTCTCTCTCTCAGCTGTCTACGTATGTCCTAATTTTCACTGTCATGGTCTTCTCTCTCTCTCTCTCTCTCTCTCTCTCTCTAAATGCGACGAATTCCCTTCCCATTTCTACAGGACTCTGAATTTTCTCACGACAGCTGTTGGGTCAACAGAGAAAGTCAACACACAGCAATCACTTTGGGCCTCGCTGATTTCATCTGACAGCTTCCACTGTAAGCCAACACAGGCGCTATAAGCCCGTAGACGCTGCAATCCGTAATCCTACCGACTATGCTCCATAAATCCTTAATGTGTTCCCTCCTCCCACCTCCAACGCGAACCTACTTGCCTGTGCTGTCTTCAGCCATCCACGCTTCGGTCGTTTATCACCCCTTCCCTGTTCCCCATACCTTTTCTTACATCTCTTTATCTCTTTTGTCACACAATCGCCTCATCCCCGACATCCTTCCCTCCCACCCTTCTGACTAATTTATTACGCACTCGCCTATTCCTGTCATGGTCCTTCCCATCCTTTCCGTGTTTGTTGATCGCCCATTCGTTTCCTCCCGTCATCCTTCCCTGCCCTACTCTGCCCTAATCCTTATTAAAATGTCGTACCCTCCAAGCTTTCCTGTGAGAGTTTTATTAGCTCTTATCACCATTTCGCCTCTTATACGGGTAAAGTTTCTTTCCATCCCATTGTTTTGTTTGTACACATTCGTTGGTAGAATTTATTACTACCATATTCTTTCACATCTCCATTGCTTCTTTATTATCTGTTCCTTTCCACGTATCATCTTTCCTTTCCACAAATGTCTCCAGTCTTCAGAAAATTAACGCATGGCTCTAAGATGCGAGTGTTTGAGACGTTTCTATCACTTTCTACTCCCTCTAATATCCAGCCATCCTTCGTATTTCACATTCACCAATTCATTCCATCCATCCATTCCTCCGTACCCTATGCAAGAACCGCCGGTTGTAATCTTACCACGCTCTGCGTATGATTATTAGTGATGTGCGCCTCTGCTATCTCCGTGATGTCAGCCGAGTTATTGAACACCCACTGGAAGGAGACCTGCGAAGGATGAGCCTCGACTTGGCACGAGACGTGCACCATTTCGTGGGTTGCAATCCCGTACACCCAGCGTTGACCCGATTTGCATTGGGGCGAGACTGCGGAGAAGAAGAAAAATGGTCTTTAGGATTATATTCTGTGCTATGTCTGAAAATATTTCAGAACTGAGCAAGAAAACAAATGGTCTTTAGGATTATATTCTGTTATGTCTGAAAATTTTTCAGAGCTAAGCTACTCTGTCAAAAGAAGTCACCTGCCTGAAACGCTTTGATCAGAAGAAAGAAATTGCAAAGTACAAAAAACTTTAAAACACATGCACCTGGAATTCACGCACGCACACACACATACATATATATAAATTATCAAGCCATTTCCCCTGACAGGAGGAAACACAACCGCCACTACTAAATTCCTACTTTAAAGTGCCGAATTATGAATGAACCCGCCCTGCAGAATACATCACAGCATTGGCCATTTCTTCTGTCTGCGCAGAGTACTCATCATCAATGCAATGTGCCGTCCTAGAGCAATGCATTATTCCCATCTATCTTTCACCCACTGTCTGGCTTCTTCAATATTGCAATATTATGGCCTTTCCTTTCCTATATCTTTTTCACATTATCTTTTCTGCACCGTCTAGTTCTGTCTTTCATTCACAGCCGTAACATCTCTGAATGATGAACTTTTCATGAACCTAACATATCTATTCTTTCCAACCCACCTCAAAACAGTATGATCCTTTTTCACTTTTACTTATTCTCATGTTCCTCCGCGTTTCACTTCTTTTTGCGCCCAGTATACAGAGCAAATAATATTTTTCGCAAGTTTCAGCTTGTTTCAC
>NC_089784.1:2265503-2283003 GCF_040412425.1 Macrobrachium rosenbergii | reverse complement strand
AAATTAAAAACCCAAAATATCATTCAATAAACCTTGAACCATCCCATAACTTCTTCCCACTGCCTTTGTGGATATCGATGTCTATCGCCTTTTAAATGATTCTTTATGCGAACTAACACGCAAAAACGGTACATCTCAGCAGATTCAAGCTTTTTCCTCTCATTTGCACTCAATATATTCACATGACTTTCATACCGAGTAGTTGGGTCAGCAGCCCCTATGAAAAATATGTCTCGCATGCTACCATCATTAATTACATTTACTACCATATCACCCAATATATTTAGTATTATATGCCGATGCGAAACAAGAGCATCCAATCTCCCACCAGTCAAATCAATGTTTACCGTTGCATCCCACTGATTTCCACTAATATTTAATAACCTAATCTGGCTCACAGTTGCTTGCAGCTTTCTTCTTTTCCTGACAGTTTCAAATCTCTCCTGAGTGCTTGCAGTTTTGCTTCTTTATCCCAGTATCGTCTACAGACATCAAGCATTCCATACTCCATTCATGAATGATTTTCTTGTCAAACAACTCTGAACCAGTGTCCAATTTGCATTCTCTAGTTTCACGTATTACTCCATCAAAAAAAAAAAAATAAATAAATATACAGTCACATAGTCATAACATATCTTCGTCTTAAAACCACTTTAAACATCAAAGCAGTTATTCGTCCGTCCACAAATTCTAACACAGTTTTCTTCAATCATAAAACATTCTAACATTTGTCGACAAATCAGTCTTCCTTATAAATATTATATTTATATATATAAGTATATATATATATATATATATATATATATATATATATATATATATATATATATATATATATATATATATATATATATATATATATATATATATATATATATCGAAAATATCTACATTTAAAATGTCTTTTCAATTTCTCTTCAACTAAACTGACGCTGTCTCCTAAATGGAAAAGTATTGCCGATATCGTCCTCGCAAACTGAAAACATCAGTAAGAAAGAGAGAGAAGTAACTTTAACCGATGACAGTAAAAAAAAAAAACTGAGTCACGATCGACCTATCAAAAAAAAAAAAAAAAAGAAAGAAAAGAAGAAGCGTGGGCAATGTTGACCTTCAGTTTCCCCAACGCGAGCCACCCTCACAAATCTCGCCTGGCTGCCAGTCCAAGTCGTCAATATGAAGCGCCCTGTCTATAGACCTGACTCCAGATAAGGTCGCATTATGAAGTGAGTTCACGATTCTCCCTCTCTCAGCCGATACGTACGCATTTAGTGGAACTGATAACCAGTCTGGAGTCATCAGCGTTGCTGCTGCGAAAGGTCTATTGACAGTTTGTATTGACGTGAGTCAATAAAAAAATAAATTTCACCAGTTCTGGAACAACCAAACACACACATAATAATCAGCTCCATTGATGTGTGTGCATCAGCTATACATAACGACGTTTGTATTGATACAGAAGTATTGGCATAAGTCCATAAAATATTAGCTGATGAAAGGAAGTTACTATCGCATTCAGCCGCATTCACACAATTAATGTGAGTTTGTAATTGTTCTGAGGTAGTTATGAATCTACAAGACGGTTTGCAACGTCGATTCTGGCAATTGTGTCTGATATAATATGTTGCCAGAACTCCGCCTTTTCAATTGTTCTGTACTAATTATGAATCTACAAGACGGTTTGCAACATCGATTCTGGCAATTGTGTCTGACATAAAATGTTACCAGAACTCCGCCTTAATTCATTATAATTTGTAAATCGCCCACCGTCGAAATTTCAGTAAACGCCCAGCGCTGCTGTTAGGACGATTCTCACAACGTTCACATAAAATCATGTTTCTTCTACAAACTTGCAACACCAATATAAAATCTCCTTATAATCCTCCAGAATAAACACATGCTATTTAAATGGAATGTGGGTCTATGGTGTCTATTCTAAAACGGATAATCGCCGGTACTTACGGGTCATGTCAATGGTAACGGCAGCCGTTACTGGCACGGCCAGTTCTGCGTTTGATGCCTGACAGATAAAGGACTGATCGAGGTGGTGCCGCTGAAGAGATGGCACAGTGAGAGTGTTGATGACCTCCCCTTTGCCCTCGGTGACCTGACCTCGCACTTCCTTGTAACCTGCCCACCAGGTCAGCTTAGGTGGAGGCCGGCCTGTTTTCATAAATAAAAAAAACATAAATTTAACAAAGTCACGTTCACAGCGTTGTAGAGAATCATCTGGATTCATGATCAAAAACGTCCTATGTGTATAGTTTCGTAGATTCGTTATCAGTAATTTAAAATGAACATAGCATTATCGATTTTTATCGTTTATTGTTCTGATTCCTTAACTATGAATAGCATTAAAGTAAATATGATCTAGGTTTTTTTTGGTGATAGGACTAATTAAATGTCAAATATTTTGTGAGGTGATAGTTCACACAAGTCCTCATGGTCTAAACGAGAGGAAAAGAAAGTTTCTATAAATATTGTAAAATAATTTTAAAAATCAAACAATCTGAGAACTTTTACACAAGAAAAAGCCACTGAAAAGTACAAAACAACGCCTTGCATTAAAACTGAAGGAACCTGATATGATTTTCACGTAAAATTAGAATTCAGATTGAAAACATAATAATGGACGGGTATCTGACGCAAACAGATATAATAAAAATGATAGTAAATACTGAAATTCTTAATTAATGAGCCTAAAATACATCTTTCATGTAACTTACCTCCCGTGGCGACACATTTCAGAGTAAGCGTCATGCCCAACACATAAGGACCGATGGTAGAACTTTTCTCTTCCCCATTGCGGTCCAAAATCCTCACGCTGTCAGGTGGAACTGGGGACAGATAGATGAAAAGTTAGATATAGTAAACGAGAGTATAAGTAATCTCATTGAAAACATAGAGTACAGGGAATGATATACTGATAATCAACAGATAGATAGATTTGTAGATAGATAGGGGATATTAGGATGTCATAAATTAATCTTGATTAGGTATAGAAGAATCCAGTCTCTGATTGGTAAACATTGAAATATAAAATAAAATGCAGGAATGAAAAAGACTAAACAAATGTTAATGTTTTCCGAATAAAAAGCCAGTGGCTCTTGGTAAGGGAATATGCTCAACATTTAACTGTTAACCATTTAGCCTATATCCTCTATAACTAGATATTACTGGCACAAATTATCTCTTAATAAACCCATTTGTACTTATATATATATATATATATATATATATATATATATATATATATATATATATATATATATATATATATATATATATATATATATATATATATATGACTATTTATCACATCACCGTGATTCATATACAATCAGAAAGCTACAAACGTCCTTTAATATCCAATTCACTCTACCTCGGAGTAATATATTTTCATATATGTTACCGAAGGGAATTTTTAGTTGATAATAAGTCCACCGTCCCGTGGGGTCGAACCAGCGACCACTGGTCAGTGTGTCACTGTGTCCTGATTCCTCGTCCGTCGCTGGTTCGACCAGCACGGACGGTGGACTTATTATCAACTAAAAATTCCCCTTCGGTAACATATATGAAAATATATTACTTCGAGGTAGAGTGAATTGATATTAAAGGACGTTTGTAGCTTTCTGATTATATATATATATATATATATATATATATATATATATATATATATATATATATATATATATATATATATATATATATATTTACATTTTCAAAACAGTATGCCGATATTTAGCTGTAATTTCTCTTCAAGCTCTGATTTGCGTTCAGGCAATTTTATGTTATGATTAACCGATTTATATCACGATCATTTCTGAGATGTAATTTTTTCAAGTACAAACGAATAGCGTGAAATCAGGGAAATGGCAATTCTTCTAAACCTGTGATTTATTTCATTTGCTGTTTACACTGCGAAACCTATTTTTGGTTTCATCCCTTGACAAACAAACCAGTCACTCATAAACGATTTATTTTTGCGGGTACAAGCTTTTGATCTTTGACGACAAGCGAGTTTTCGTTATTTGTTTGAACCCATTCGTAACTTTTCGGATATTTCTTAGCGTCACATTACGTATGGTTTTCTATTTCCATCTTTATTTGGTTCTAGCTGTTTCTTTTCGTTTTGCTTTTCTCTTCTCAATTATTAGCTTGTTGGATACAATGACTGCATACGTCAAAAAGTTTTTAAAATTAAAAAAAAAAATACACGTTGAAAAAATAATGAACGATTGAAAATACATCCCTGTGTCTTTGAATTATTTTTTAGAGACTCATTTGAGTATGATGTATGGAAATAATAATAATAATAATAATAATAATAATAATAATAATAATAATAATAATAATAATAATAGCATGTCTTTGTTGATTTCATTTACCCAATTGGAATAAAAAAAACAGGATTTGATATAAAAATATCTGGACGTTAAAATAACGAAAATTTGAGAAATGCCATTAACGTATCATCTGTTGAAACAACAGCAACAAATCCTGGGAAATAAAACGATAATTTGACAGAAGCACCCAATGTACCATGTGGTGAAACAACAGCCACCGCCTGGACAATAAAATATGATGAGAAATTCATTGTACCTTCAACAACGGCGGCGAGTAAAAACATGATAAAATTTGGCACAAACTCAGAGTGCATTTAAAAACAAATAATAATGATAATTTATATCATTATCATAATTTATATCATTATTCGAGTAAAAACATTATAAATTTTTGCACAAACTCAGAGTGCATTTAAAAACAAATAATAATGATAATCTATATCATTATCATAATTTATATCATTATTCGAGTAAAAACATTATGAATTTTTGCACAAACTCAGCGTGCACTTAAAAACATATAATAATGATAAGCTATATTATCATAATTTATATTACTATTCGAGCAAAAACATTATAAATTTTGGCACAAACTCAGCGTGCATTTAAAAACAAATAATAATGATAATCTATATTATTATCATAATTTATATTACTATTCGAGCAAAAACATTATAAATTTTGGCACAAACTCAGCGTACATTTAAAAACAAATAATAATGATAATCTATATTATTATGATAATCGTTATTGTATTATAAATTTTGGCACAAACTCAGCCTACATTTAAAAACACATAATAATGATAATCTGTATTATTATCATAATTCATATCATTATTATACTGTATCATCAGGTAAAACATCACCAACACTAACTCCACGGTAAATATCAGAAAAACGAACATGCCCAGTGTATCATCGGGTAAAACAAGACCGCCAACATCAACAACGACAGGAACATACCCACGCGGCTTAGAGGCTCCACTAATAATTTGTGTTTGGGCGGGTTTGCATCACGTATTGCCCGCGTTTGATTCAAAGGCCGGAGAAGCGAAGGTGACGTCACGATTTCCTTTGACGGTGTGTACCTTAAGTAAACGTATTATGACTGGAAGATGTGTCTAATGTTTGCGCCGAATATTCCCGTCCGTTTGAAGTTCCGAAAAGGGCCATAATGCCCTGAAAGAGGTCGAAGGGGGGGAAGGGGGAATTTGGGCGCCGATTGAAACAAGAACGCCGCGAAAGTGTTTGACATAAATGAATGTAAAAAAAAAAAATTATGAAAGTGGGGTGAAACGTGATCTGACATTCGCTTAAAAGAAAAACGAGAATGCAAAAACTTAATTCGTATGTGAAACCAAAGAAATATGTGATGTATGTATTTTATGTATGATATGTATATATATATATATATATATATATATATATATATATATATATATATATATATATATATATATATATATATATATATATATATATATATAAATATAAATCAAAACCTCACATATTTGTTTGATGGCTTAAAAGAATTTTTTAATTATCTCTGGACAATTAAGATATTTCAAATACAAGTATACACATGAACAATAATAAAAAGAAATTTTTCCTACACACAAGTATACTTATATATATATATATATATATATATATATATATATATATATATATATATATATATATATATATACAAAGTATACTTGTGTGTAGGAAAAACACCTTTTTATTACTGTTGACGTGTATACTTTTATTTGAAATAACTTAATTATCCAGAGATAATCAAAAAAATTCTTATCAGCCATCAAACAAACAGACCCTATAGTACAACCTGACTCACCTATAACAGTTAAGTAGATTAAGGAATTTCGGGTGGGGGACTTCTTGAAGTCCACTCTGCAGCGGTAAAGACCATCATCTGAACTCCACACGGTCTGCAAGTACAGGCCGGATTTCCCAGACTTCAGGTCGAAGCTCGACCGACCTTTCAGGACAGACAGAGGAAGGTGCTTCGCTTGGTTTTTTCGCCGTCCTCTGAGGTCGACCCTGATGGGAGAGAACAGAAACGTGATTGGTGTTATTTTTAGGTGGCAAAGCGGCGTGCAATCAAGTACAGGTACTTCCTAATCTACCACTTACGCAGACAAAGGCAGTGTTGTAAAGGAAAAGTTCTTCGTTTGTTTTGCCTTTACCGGTAATGCGAAATTCAACTCGGAACTTTTCATCAGTGAGGCAAGTGTCCTGTACTGTATATATATATATATATATATATATATATATATATATATATATATATATATATATATATATATATATATATATATATATATATATATATATATATATATTTTTGTGTGTGTGTGTGTGTTTATGTACCTGCGTAGATGACACATTACTGTTTGGCATCGTGAAGGGCATCTGCAGAAGCCAATAAATGAGCAAGAAATTATGTGCAAGTGGAAAGTAATTGTTGGCATGAGTAAGGTTTTGAAGATTAATGGAACCACGGAGATGGAGCAATGACTGTTAATATAAATGCTGCAAGATTGATATGGGCGTTTGGAAATAAATCCAGTGGCAAATAGTGGATTGACATTGGTGAAGCAAGTAAGGTAACGAGTTGTAGCGAGAGACTGAGATTATAGTCTGTGGAAGTCAAAATAAGTATGTACGAAAAGAACGTTTAGTTAACTCTCTTTTATGGAGGAGAAAGTTAATATTCAATGCGAATGAAAGAAAAACATCGAAGCTTCTGATATGAACTATCTGCGTAGGATAAGCTGCCTATGAGGTAACGAAATGGGGTAAAAATATAGAGAATCTCAAAAATAGCAAAATGGTCAGCGTAGATGAAATGATGGCTCGATGCTCTGAGATGTTTAGGTTATGTTAAAAGTGTGGACTAATGCCTGTTTGCTGGAAAGTTTGTATGACCCAGAAACAGGAGAAGAAGACCAAGAAAGGGCTGTGTAAATGCTGTAAAAGATGTACTGGAAAGTAAAGGCCTTACTATCCAGGAGGGAGCATTTGTCCAAAGCAGAGGTAACTGGCACTGCGGAAGACTGCTGTGTGGGAAATGGAAGCGGTTGTGACGAGGTCGTGTTCTGTACAAAGGATTCACCTGCGATTCCACTGTTAAGCTGTGTTTGTTGTCCTTTTATTCATAAGCTACCCACTGCCATGTGAAGCAGACACACGCACACATGCACAAACACACAACACACACACACGTATGTGTATTACTTGCCTCAAGTAATTCCTTGGGTGCAGTTGCCCTTTGGTTCCAACTTCTTTTATGGCTTGTATGGCCTAGTGGGCAGCGCCCTTGCCTTTCATTTGAAAGACCTGGGTTAGATCTTCATGGGAGTCAGAAATTTATTTATGTTCCACACGTGATTGTGTGTTGGTTATTTATTTATATATATATATATATATATATATATATATATATATATATATATATATATATATATATATATATATATATATATATATATATATATATATATATATATATATACATATATATACACACACATATACATACATACACATATATATATATACAGTTATGGATGGTTAAACACAGGTCTGGAAATATCAATTCGAGTTTTGTTATGGAAAAGTAAATTTAATATTTTCATCAGTGCAAAAAAATTTAAAAAAAATTCAGCATTTATATAAGATATAATAACTCAATAAATGATTGAAAAAAATATTCAAGCCCCCTCACCATGGAAAAGAAACAGGAATTATGTCTGACGTCATTTGTAATTAACTAAAGGAAGTATAAGATTTTGCAGAGCCAATAAGTGTTAACTGATTCATCAAATCATGATAACTTTGTAAATGCTCTAAACCCTTTCCATTTCTATCTGATTTTTCTTCTTTTGCAAAAAAGAAAAAAATAAGTTTCTGGAAACCTACAATTTCGTGGACCTCGTCATATTACGTTCAAAAGAAAAAATATACATATAAAAATTTTATTAATGTAAATTTCATTCAGTAACAACTATCAATGATATGTGTAGAGTTTTCTTCAATAATAATAATAATAATAATAATAATAATAATAATAATAATAATAATAATAATAATAATAATAATAATAATAATAATAAAGGAAGATGTTCGGTGAGGAAGCCGAGCGCATTTCTGATATTTTCAGGACTTGCGCTTTTCCGAAATTTTCAGGGCCTGCTCTTTTCTAATATTTTCATTTTGCCTTATTGTGCCCGACAACTTTGAGAAATTGCATTGGAATTTCCACTTGAGGGAAAGATTCTGAATTATATTGAGGTCGCGGCAGAATTTAGCCTAGTATTTTAAAATGTCTCGAATTTTTCAAGGCTACAATTGGCTGCTCCACTGCGATAATGTGATTTATGAAATTTTTACTTTTCATCATCCGTCTGTTAATGAAAATGTTTATTAATAATTTAATGCTTTGACATTTTTCTTGTAATATTAATACGCATTTTTTCAGTAAGAATTGGGTTTTCAGAGCTGATTTTTACTCTCTGGTAATACTGGTATTATTGTAGCTAATGAGGAATTCAACTTTATCAGTGGGAAACTTAGTATACTGGATTAACAGGCAAACTCAATCCTGCTTATTGAACTTGAGATCAAGTTACACACACACACACATATATATATATATATATATATATATATATATATATATATATATATATATATATATATATATATATATATATATGTGTGTGTGTGTGTGTGTGTACACATGTATAAAAATAGGTATATATATCCATATTTATATAATATACATATATATACATACTGTATAAATGTATGTATGTATATATATGTGTATGTGTATAATATATATATATATATATATATATATATATATATATATATATATATATATATATATATATATATATATATATATATATATATATATATATATATATATATATATATATATATATATATATATATATATATATATATATATATATGAATAAGAGGCAGAGTCTTGCGAGCGTAAAAGCAGCATCTGACATTAGGGAAAAACACGAGGGATATATCTATACAAATTCAGATGTGTTTTCTCACACCTGAAGAATGGTTAACAATTCTATATACAAATCAGGAGGAGATTTCAAACACGTATGGTTGGAAAGCTTGCAGTGCCTGACAAACGTTAGTGATTACAGCTGCAACGATGACAAAAAAGTAGAATGTCCCCATCTTTCATACATTAATGTAAATTTTGGCAAGAGTTCAGGAAAAGAAAGACCTTATTTTTATTGACCTTTTTTTTTTGTATTTTAACTGGTTTTAAGCAACAAATGCGTACCTCCTTTTTTTTTCCTATCGTTTCGTTTTCCTGTTAGTTAATGTGACGTATATTGTTTTATATCCGTTATAATGCGTAAACATTTTAAATCATATCCAACGTTTTATTTTTCGGTTGAGGTTATATATAATTAAGTAAACCAATGAGTTAATATAATATATGACTAATACTGTTGAATATAATAAATTGTAGAGCCCATGACGCTGACACTGTAGGATAAACTTAAATAAGTCTTCTAGCTGAAAAAAGTATTGCTGAATAAAATTTAACAAATCATCTAGCTCCTTTAAGAGATATTGCAGAATGAATGAAAGTCATCTCTCAGTTGTTTAAGCATAAAATAAAACGAAATATATCACCCAGCTTCTAGATAAATAAGAACATCTATTGTGGAATGAAATATAAGAACCCATCGAACTTATAAGACATATATGTATGAACTGCGCAATCACAGAAGACTAATTAGCATATAAGTAGTATTTTATTGTCGTTTATTTCCAATTATTCAAGCAAAATAATGCGGAACAAAAATAAATATTTTATCGAGCACCTTCTTTGCATTTGTATTTAAAATTAGAAAATAGTTGTGTAGTGTGTTATTAAAATGCAATATTAGCAGGGAGAAAGAGCAAAAATATAAATGACTTATTACAGTTTTCAATTATGTTAAATGGAAAAAAGGAGTTGGGAGTTGGCAATAAACATAACGAATTGCATATTCGCCTCTTTTAAATGCCATTAGTAATTACCAAACTAAAAAGGAATTATAAAACTCTTCTTACATTTGTTTTAAAGCCAGGCATTTCCATAAAATAGTCAATCTATCTGATAATTTCTTTCGTGATTTCGTAACAATCAACAACGTTAGATCACAACATCAAAGAAAAATTAAAAAAATAACATAAGACAGTAGAACTCATATCAAACATTTCACAAAAAAATAAAAGGTATAAGTACCTAAAAGATCTCATGGAAACCAATCGCTATAAATTCTTTTTTGTTAAGTTTTGGGTTAAAGTTGGTATTTCCTGAATTTGCAATCTGCCAAGTCTCTGGAATATTCCAAAGACCACACACAAGATAGGATGATGCCTGGGAGATCTCCGATTTTTTTTTTTTTTTTTTTTTTTTTTTAAAAGGTTAGATGACCGATTTCGTTTTTATCTTCAATATGTCTTATAAGATGAACGAATTCTTATATTTCATTAAACTATATCTGTTCCTATCTATCAAGAAGCTGGGCGAGATGTTCCGATTTCTTTTGTTTAAAAAACTGATAGATTATTTATCTACAATGGTTTTTAAAGGAGCTAAATGATTTATGTAATTTCATTGTGTAATACCTATTTTTCAGTCTGCAAGATTTTCTTATGTTTATTCTGCAATATCATTTTTATAGGCTCGACGATTTATTTATTTTAATCTACATCATTTGGGCCTACTTGTATCAACTCTGGGGTTTATTTCATTTAATCCAACAATATATTTCGTAATGGGATCAATGGTTTTTAAAAATATTATTCTTAAATAACTGCTTTTAATTTATTGCACAAGACTTGGCGATTTATTTCATTTTCTTGCAGAAGCCTAATTTTTTTCTTGGTTATACTTCCAACAATTGATATTATTTTCTTCTTTAAATATACCTTATTTTCGGTTATAAACTCGAGGAGATAGTAAATCATTTCATTCAAGAATGGCTGTGTGGTTTCCATTTTTAAAAACTACATTCTGAATCCAGTTTTAAAAACTATTTAATTCTGAACTATGTTCTTTCTTTAAACTTTACTTTTAATTACACTTATCTTAACAACATCGGTGGGTTTAAACGTTTTCTGTTCATTCGGCGATTTCTACAAATTTAACCCATATTTTCCATTGTTGTAATTCCCTCGATACATTTGATTAAATTCATTTATATCTGTTTATAATTTCAGTGATTTCTTTCTCTTATTCTGATATATCTGTTTTATAAGCTCGGCAACTGATGTAATTTTATTCCTTAATAACCATGTTTATCAACGCGATGTTTTATTTAATTTTATCAATACCGATTTTTTTTGTAAGCTAGCCATATAATGTAATTTTATCCATCCCTACCTTTTTTGTTACAAAGTTGTTCAATTGCATTTTTTTTACTTTACAATGTCAGGTTTTTAAACGCTGGTTATTAATATACTGAAATGTACCAATTATCAAAATAGACTACAATATACCAATTATCAATAACATTTAACATGAAATACATTTTTATGTCTTAGTTATTGTTAATTTTTTTGAAAACAGAAGTGTTCCTTGTTGTAATCTGTATAATAAATCTCCGAAAAAGGAATTTTTTTAACAATGATCGTTTTTATGACTAAACAATCTATTAATATCCTGTGTATTCAAATGAATATGAAAATCTATATTTTTTATCTTAGATTTAAAAAGGTTTTACAGGGCTTTTGAAAACCTATTCTGTCCTATTTACCATTTCTGGATTTTCTTCTTCGTTGGCCACAATAGTCTTTAAAAAGACTATTTCTACTTGGTTAGAAGTAAGACAATGTTTGGATGCCTAATTTTGTTAAATTATAAGATTGCTCGTTATATGTTAATATGATCATATTCTAAAGCAATTAAAGGCGCTTTTTGCTCATCCGTGATTTAATGTGCGGACATCAGGGATTCCAGTTCAGCAAACGGCAAAACATTTTAGCATTTTATACACATAATAATGGGGTAAACGAAGGCTTGTTTTCGTAAAACAATCTTTTTATTTCATGTCTTCATTTAGAAAATACTATATCTTTTTACTACGCCATTCAGACAAAAACGCACGTGAATGACCATTCTTTACGCAGTATTTAGTGATAAATCTTATCTAGAAATGATAAAGAACGGGAGTTTTTCGTTTTATCAAAAGGTTTTACGCTACTGGTAACTTTTTAAATGGGACTGACAAAAAAAGGTCTTAAAACTTTCATATAATTTTACATTTCCCTTTTTACTCTTCTATCACGAAATAAGAAAGGAAACGTGGCTCACACATTTTACACTATTTTTCACGGGAATATTTTCAAATAAATCTATAAAATGAAGCGTCCGCGCCTTCGCAACATCTGACACGAATGATTTTACGCTTTTATGAAATTAACAAAGAAAATTGAATTCTACATCAATGAAACTCAACATAATCATTTTGTTCTCAACGAGCTCTGTCAGAAATTTCCTTTTGAGAATTATGAAAAAAAAAGGAGGAAAGTGGACCGAAGGACAACTCATTCAAATCTTATGGCTTCTCCCATGATTAGTTCCTTTAAATTTGCGAAATGGTTGGAGGAAGGTAAAAAGACGGATTTCTCAGACGCGCGTGATTGATTACTTCTTATTGGGTGAATTGGCAGCTGAGAATTGAAGGAATGATCAATCCTGCTGACCTCCCGGAAATGGAATTTGAGGGATTACTTTACATTCCCGTTTTTCAGGTTATGTAAAAGGCCGCAGAAAAAAAAATTACTTTGGATTCGTAAACAAAAACAAATCTGGGACAAATATCGACCACTGAAAATACGCGTTTTTTTTTTTTTTTTTTTTTGGTATTTTTTCAAAATACGCGTTTTTTTTTTTTTTTTTTTTTGTATTTTCACGGGGCAGGAGGGAAGGGAGAGAGTTCCTGATTTTAATTGAACCCTACGGTAATTATAAATAGACTTCAAGCACTAAGAATGAAATACATTCTGGATCATCTGACAGGCACCAATCCACATCAAATCATAACTAAGTTAGACCTTGACCTTTTGAGATGCATGACGCATGCGCAGACGGGGAGAGCAATAGACGGTCTCATGATAGTGAGTATAAAATATAAATTTTTTTCATGAACCTTTGCATAAAATTGTAAATAATTATCCTTTAGAGGAGCTCTTGAAAAAAAAAAGAATAAACTACAGTATCGCTATAACTTACAGAATTCCTTGCAATCTTTGAAAACCTCACTTTTCTGATTATCTTTCCAGCGACACTTAACTATCCAGGTATAAATTTGAAAGAGGCGAAGAGAATTCACACAACGACAAGAAAAATTCAGAAAATGTTCACTCACGATAACTGTTATTTATTCTTGTGTATTTGTGTTCCCTCGTAGCCTTTCTTTCACTTCATTCTTCTCAAACTGACTGACGACGATGTTGCATATGTCTTCAGTGAACTTCTAACGCAACTCCATATTAAAAATGGACATAATAAAGTTTCCAGGTTGGTCACGTCTTCACTGTAATCACTGGGGCTCCCTCGGGCAATTTCTTGCTGATATTGTCAGGAGAAATGTCAGCCTCTTGGCCAGGGATCTCACTTATTAAATTTTGTAGAGTTATTCCTGGGGCTAAAAATACTTTTTATTGAGCTAATCCTATAAGACATAATGACGTGATGTTTCTGTTCTGCAGTGGAAAACATTACACGTTTTGCAGAAAAATGGAGGTAAGAGATGTGAATTGAAGGTTCCTAATTATGGTGTTTATATTAAAATTCAATACATTCTTTTATGAGGCCAATCCTATCCTAAAGAAGTCTCTCTCTCTCTCTCTCTCTCTCTCTCTCTCTCTCTCTCTCTCTCTCTCTCTCTCTCTCTCTCTCTCTCTTTGCTATATAAATTACCTTTAGTGTGTGCCACTTCTTTTTCAATAAGCTCAGTCTTTTGAATAACGAATCAGTGAACATGAATTTACAGTATTATATTTTTTCATAGACATATCATAACGTGAGGTTCATCCAGGGGTCTTGAAACTAATGTTTTTAAATTGAAGCATATTTTAAGTTGTCAATTACTTTTACTTCTATACTGGAAAAAAATATTATATCTAATAGAGATTGAATTTATTTTAAAGCCTGGATCGTTTAATATAGTTTTTTTTATTATATCAATGGAATTTTAATAAGGATAATAGTACGAATATTTGGCTTATCAAGCTGTCGATACTTGAAGAGCAATACTGAAACGCTAACAAACATTTTTACCAGAAGAACACTTGGAAGTGTGACAGTGATTGCAACAACACTCGACTTGAACGTAGAGTGTCTTCATTTTATAAATGGCAAGTAGATACCATTTGTTCACAATTCTGGAAACCTAGGCCAATGCTCCTAAATCATCACATCACGGGAAACCTGCTTTTAACAGCAAAACCCGACATGAACTGAAAAGGATTTCATCAGTGATATTCACTCCGAAACTGCCAGTATTTCTTCGTGTCCCTTGAGACCTGCTAAACTAACAGCAACAAAGTAGAATATCTTCTTCGGCTGAGGGTCTTCGAATACCTAGGGAGTTAATTCTCAGTGGAAAACGAATATTATAGAATCTAATAAGGATTGTGAATGGTTTTCAAGTGCTTTAAGTATATTACTCACTCACACACACACGCACATACCTAATATACCTAATATTCTATATATATATATATATATATATATATATATATATATATATATATATATATATATATATATATATATATATATATATATATATATATATATATATATATATATATATATATATATATATATATCTTACTGTATTTGTATTTGTATGAACGTAACGACGCATAGTGGTGTCAATAAAATAGCCAAATTGCTAACCGTATTAATACGTTGTAAATTAATGCGTCGTTTGTTATAGTAAAGTGGGCGGATGACTAGCTTTTTGATAAACGTGAACTTGCAATACACACACACACACACACACGCACACTATATACATATATAAGTAAGGCTTAGGCCTAGTGTCATCACTCCAGACGGGTTGCTGAAAAGAGAGAAGACGGGTGTGGCGTTCAAATGTTGCTCCCTCCAGAAAGGAAAAAAACAAACACACGCACACAAATAAATAAATAAATATATATGTGTGTGTGCTTTGTGTATTTGTGGTTGTGTGTGCGTGTGTACTGCACGTTCACGTTTACCCATTTTACTCCCAGCAACCCACAACAAACGACGCATTAACTTATAGCGTATCAACAAGGTCAGCAATTTACCTATTTTATGAACACCGCTGCGTGTAATTACGTTCACACAAACGGGAACAGAGTGAGATATGCATTAACACGCAGTTCTCGCTGGGCGATCGATAGACACCAATTACGTCCCTCAAGAAGAGAAAACCAGAGCAGCTGAACAAACAGGCGGTGGAATCTCCATATGCGCCGAGAGGTAATCTTTCAACATTTGCCGAGGATTTGAGCTACGAATTTTCCTTCTTAATGCATCAATATTTGCGCTCGCTAATTGGATCACCCGCTCGAGCCTTTATTCCGATTGGTTTAGTGATTAAGATCTCCAAATAGTGTTGCACGAGTGTTGCAAGGTTAACAAATAGCTCTCTGCGAAGGTCCAAACATTCCGGGCTTTGTTCCAGCGTGTAAATCCTATTTGCAAATTGCGTCAGGGGCAAAAAAATCATATTCCCGTGAAAGGCGGCTGCTTTTTCCTTCAGAGTTCCTGCTTCGGTTTATTTTTTTTTTTATTTTTTTTTTTTGGATGGACAATGTTTCCTCAGTTATGAAGCAGGACTTCATAGTTAGGCTCAGATCTTTCTTCCTTTCTTTTTTTTTTTTTTTTCGTCCTGCCTGGGCTTGAAAAGGACTCAGGTCTGCCCGTACCGTTGTCATTTATAATTGGAACACATTTCCTCACGCTTACAAAATTACAAAGAAACAAAGAGGCAAGCTGGCACACAAAAACAACACACACACACACATACACACACATATATATATATATATATATATCTATATATATATATATATATGTATATATAGCCACAATGTATCTTATATCAATTTTCTTATATTTATATATATAGTTACAAGCACATCCAAAAAATATATATTATATTATATATATATATATATATATATATATATATATATATATATATATATATATATATATATATATATATATATATATATATATATATAGAGAGAGAGAGAGAGAGAGAGAGAGAGAGAGAGAGAGAGAGAGAGAGAGAGAGAGATTTAATTACCGATCAAACAGAGCTGTATGGATACACGCATGCGCGTTGCTACAAGCGTAAGACCCGCTCTCTGCAAAATTAAACACCCTCCGTTTTTTCTACAAATGAAGACGCAAACATATGCAAGAAGGCTTTCATCCCCAAGCCCCCCTCCCAAAAAAAAAAAAAAATCCAGCGAGGTAAACCCCTCCAACCCCTCTAGAGAGCACTCAGTAATAAGAGAGATTTTATCTAATGATTTGTGATCAAACAGAGGGAGTGAGCGCCGGAGTTGGGGATATGTTTGCCCGAGGAGTCTCGAAGACAAAGGGAACGTTCTTCGAACCTTTGCCACCATAACAAATAAAAGTGGAATTCATTAATCTTGAATATCCCCCCCTCCCCCGCCGCCCTTCCCCCCACCAGTGGCAGCAGCAGGGGTGAGGGTCACTCTGGAGAAATATAACAAAAAGGGCAAATAGAACAATAATAATCTCGGCGTGGAAAAAATGTGAGGGGGAGTAAGCAAGACTGGCGTTTACATATTTGACTAGAAAATCAATCTGGAAAAAAAGAATGGGTAAGGTAGAATGCTTTGTGTTCGGTAAACTGGAAGACAGTAACAAAATTTGATTCGTCTCAGCATTAAAAAAAAAAAAAGGCCTACTCAAGCATCATGAAAGGTTCTGTGAAAGGATATTATTATCACACACACACACACACACACACACACACACACATATATATATATATATATATATATATATATATATATATATATATATATATATATATACACTCATATATATATATATGTATATATATG
>NC_089784.1:2253003-2260503 GCF_040412425.1 Macrobrachium rosenbergii | reverse complement strand
CACAGTCAATTCTGCGCATTTTGCAAATGTTTCCACAAACAATAACACTTATTACAGAATGAGAACCCCATATCCACCTAAATGTTATGCACGATTCGCCACTGACAAGACGCCAGTTAGAATTCATAAAAATCTATGGCATTATTGGACTAATTACTTCTCAAAAAAACTCGCCATATTCTGCGCAATTCCGAACTTACAAAACAAACATTCATCCGGCCCTAATAAAATACCATGTGAACCACCTTTCGACCCGGGAAGTCAAACGCTCCATATTCTGCACAATTTTCCACTGACAACACCTAAATGTTTTGCACGCTTCGCCACTGACAAGACACCAGTTGGAATTCATAAAAATGTAGGGCATTATTGAACAAATCACTTTTCGAAACATTAACATTCATCCGGCCCTCATAAAATACCATGTGAACCACCTTTCGACCCGGGTAGGTCAAACGCTCCATATTCTGCACAATTTTCCACTGACAAAACACATTCCCCAGCATTTATCAAGTTTCAGCCCCAATGTCGCCTTGGCGAGGGAGCCGAGGCTCTGCTTCTCTCCCGCAGTATTCAACCCCTCATCATCCACCGCTGGATGTTGTGTAAACTCATCTCCATCACTCATCTCATCCTTCCGCTGTCCAGCAGGACCCGAGTGAATAATGGAAGGGAGACTCTCACGCGAGGCACTTTTCCTTACTTTATTTTGATCAAGGGGTTTAGCCTCTCGCCCTCGGCCCCTGTCTCTTTAAGCTTATAATCTCGTATTTCCGTTCCATTTCCTTGCTTATGACGTTGGTCTTTTTTTTTTTCCCCCCCCTCCCGAAGTCTTAAGCAATTCAATTCGTCTTTTGTTCCGTAAATGGATCTCGTGGTTGACCGGGATTTTATTCTTTGCCACTTACATTCTTAGAGGCGAAAGTGTGTGGTTTCGGGGGAAGATATTCTTAGAAGGGTAACTGACTCTGAATGGCATCTGTGGGGCTTTCTCTCTTTATGGTTTTTTTCGTGGATGCTTGTTGGAATCAAATGATTTTCCTTGTGTACTAGGTGTCGCATGAAAATGAATATTACTCAGCTTAATCCTTCTTACAATCATTTTTTTTTTTTTTTGTTAGTAGGCCAGTAAACAAATAATGCAGAACGGTTATTCTGCCTAACCCTTCTTACAGGCTTACCTCATTAATTAAAAGAAGTAATGTCCCTACACACACACACACACACACACACACACACACACACATATATATATATATATATATATATATATATATATATATATATATATATTATATATATATACACACACACACACAACACACAATTTAAAATCACCCTAGGAAAGCATGAAGTTTATAACAAAAAAAAAAATAATTAGCTCCCTAAACTAAAATATAAATACATTAAGCTGCGAACGGAGAAAAAAGTGTCAAAAAATCTCATCTAAAATAACGCGAAGATTCTACTAAAAGCAAACACGGAGAAAAAGAAAGATATACTAAAGAAATCTGATGTAAGAACGTGTGGAGAAGAAAGACAAAGAGAAATTTTAGGAATTCAAAAAAAAACAAACGGTAGTGAGCCAGAAAGAACGGAAGGGGGAGAATAAAGACGTTTGGGTATGAAATTTTTAAGAGAGAGAGAGAGAGAGAGAGAGAGAGAGAGAGAGAGAGAGAGAGAGAGAGAGAGAGAGATTCAATGAACTCTGGGCAGGAACAAATGAACGCTGTCGAAGACATTTCTCTAGTTCAGTCCTATTGTGCATGTCCTTTTATGAGAAATTACACGCGTTAAGAGTTCTTTTATTAATAAATAAAGGCATCTTTTCATCCGCGTCGCTTTCATTCAAAGGATCTACTGGTAAGTACCGCTGTTGTTCGCTCGGCTGAGATGGAATCTGACCATTTTTGGAGCTGAGTATTTCTACAGGAGCTGAGTAATTCTACGAAAATACTTTTTCTTTACATTGCTGTTGATAATTCCGTTGTTAGATAAGGCAAGTCTAATATCGGTCCTTGGCGCTCAGATTTTTCGACATGGTATTTTCCGAAAAATTAATGTGCTTCAAAAGTTTTGCGTTCATATCTCTTAGGATGCCATTAATGTGCATACTGACAAACAAATTCGTAGCACAATATGCACACTGACAAACAAATTCGCAGCACAATACGCACACTGACAAACTAATTCGTAGCACAATATGCACGCTGACAAACAAATTCGTAGCACAATATGCACACTGACAAACAAATTCGCAGCACAATATGCACTCTGACAAACAAATTCGTAGCACAATATGCACACTGACAAACAAATTCGTAGCACAATATACACACTAGTAAACAAATTCGTAGCACAATATACACACTGCACACTGACAAACAAATTCGTAGCACAATATGCACACTGACAATGAAATTTTTAGCAAAGTTAAAAACTGTGCAAAAATTTTGATTCTGTATTGGTACGTCCAGCGGCTCTTTTTCCTTATAGCAGGCAAGATGGTAACCAACAAAAGTTTACCTGTTGCCTGAACAAAGAAATTTTCTTAGTGGCGCAAAACCAAGTGGAACGGACAAATATATACCTTTATCTCGACCAGGCTTGAATAAAATACAATAAAACAAATGCTGACAGAATCGATTCTGTTACAGAGAGTAGACACTGAAGTCTGTTTAAAAGAAACACGTTCTACAACGGGTGAGCAGATATTGATACGTCTGGGTGAATAAAATCTTCGTAACCTGTCCAAACTTGACAATAAGCCACCATCTTTATAACCTCTTTTATAATTTCCACGGCGTCCTGATTACGATATCGTACCTACTAAATAATGTGTCTAGTTACTGTAAAGTACAGCAATATTGACATCAACAAATTAGTTATCATGTTCGTTCTGGAATTCTTCCCACCAGAGGGTCCCTCAATATCTACCTATATATAATATATATATATATATATATATATATATATATATATATATATATATATATATATATATATATATATATATATATATATATATATATATATATTATTATTGTTATGTTAACTCTTTCAAGAATAAAGTAATAGTTCATTATAAACAAACTTAATAACCCTCTGTTAATTAAGTTCGTTTGCCGCGACGCTGACGGTCGGTCGTGGAAAAACTGCCCCTCCAATCCCATTCTGATTTCCCTTGTTGCTTTTAATCCTCTCTTGAGCTTTGTGACTGCAATAAGCCTCTTATTCCAGATACTGACCTGGACTCGGAGAATATGCCTAGCCACCTCAATGACCCAAGGCACTGATTAAGGCGTCCACGTCTCCTGTATGGCTTGAGGCACAGATTAACCGGCCAGCCTTTGCCAAAAGAGAGAGTCGGACACATTCCTGCCCAGCTTTCGCCCAGAGAGAAAGTTGGATGTACCCAGAATGCATCTGGAATAAAAAAAAAAAAAGCTGGTAATCGTAGGAGCTCTTAAATAGCTCCCCATTGCAGGAATTGGTGGAGACCAGAATGCCGCGAAGCAAGTCACGTCTCTTGACAGCTTGCTCCTTCAGAGCTAACCTCCTTCTGTGGCTGAACGACTCAGTCTTAGTATCTTGAACTCAGTGCCAATCCTCCCGACCCCCATCCCTCCATTGTACGATTACAGGAGCCATCTCTTCAGAATTAAGGTACAACAAGGAATTGAGGTTGTTCAGTCACTTAGCTTTTTCTTATCCTAAATGTTTCCACTTCAAAGTGCAACACTTATCACAGACCTGACGTGTCATATCAAACGAGTGTCGAAAGTTTATTTGGTGTATTCAGTAGCGTTTTATGTGAAAAGGATTTATGTTGCCCTCAGTGCTAGTTCCATTAATTGATTAAGTGATCGTATGCCTTTCTCTACTGCAGAAAGGAGTGCCTTGCCACTGTGGACTCCTCTGCCACAACTGTATGCTTGTTGGCTGCACAGAGGAAATTTCAACTGCAACCTTATGAACCATGCCATTGAAGTGTAGTTCCCAGCACCCAATTAACTTCTGTTATTCGTTTTTACGAGCTGCAACAGGACACCTAGTGGCCTGCCTTATCGTCTCTCTTTGACTTCTGTTGTATTGTAAATACATGAAATTTAGTTATCCTAAGATTTTATCTCCAGAATCCCTCTAAAGTAGGGCCTTTAGTCCCTGTTCATTCTTGTTTTTACTCTAGGAGGTGACACTGTCAGATTGGCGACATCCTTGTGGTAAGTGTTCATCCCCCCACCTTGAATCATAAGAACACCAACCTGGCATTGCCCAGGAAAACTCTGGACTCAGAAAAATTTTCCTGCACCTCCTTGTACTGACTGTCACATTTATCCAGATATTACTGTGGTGACTGTCTGTTTATCCAGACATTACTGTGGAGATTGTCCAATTTATCCAGGCATTAATGTGCCAACTGTCCCTTTTATCCAGGTGACTGTCAATTTTATCTAGATATTACTGTGGTGATTGTCCAATTTATCCAGGTATTACTGTGCTAACTGTCCCATTTATCCAGGTGGTATTACTGTGGTGACTGTCCCATTTATCCAAGTATTACTGTACTGTCTGTCCCTTTTATTCAATAATAGCTGTGCTGACTGTCCCTTTATCCAGGTATTACTGTGGTGACTGTCCTTTTTATCCAGATATGACTGTGGTGACTGTCTAAACTCTGATACAGAATTATTAATCACAGGAAAGAATAGGAAACCTTGATACAAAATTATTAATCATAGGAAAGAAAAGCATTTTCAGTAATATATTTCTTTGGTATCGAGTACATGAAATGGAGTATGATAAATCCATAGAGTTTATTTACACATGAAATAAATTATGATAAATCCCTTAGAGTTTATTTACCACATAAGTTACAAAGGGAAGGAGGATGGGGGAAGGGGGATACGGGTTTGAAACCCACCCTATTATTTCAGTTGGGTCAAATAATGGCCACATGCCGAATTGTGTCTATTTAGGTCAAGTGGTTACCACATAAGTTACAAAGGGAAGGGGGGAGGGGGATGGGGGAAAGGGAAGGGGGAGGGTTTGTAATCCAACCTATTATTTAAGTTGGGCCAAATGATGGCCAAGTGCCAAATTTTTTTTAGATCGGTTAAACGGTTCGGATTTTTATAGTGCACAAACATATGGACAACATACAAACATTTACTTGTATAATTAAAGGCCGTTCGTATAAGGATCAAACAGGTCTCGTGTTCGAAATTGTTCACAAAAAATAACAAGTAAAAAAATACACCGAAGTTTCTTCGAAGCAATCGAGTTTTCTGTACAGCGTTTAATGCTGTATGAGCCAAGGCCCATGAAACTTTTAGCCACGGCCTGGTGGTGGCCTGTCCTATAGCATTGCCAGACGCAAAATCATAGTTCACTTTAACCTTAAATAAAATATAAACTACTGATGCTAGTGATCTGCAATTTCGTATATTTGATGCTTGGAAGGCGGATGATCAACACACCAATTTGCAGCCCTCTAGCCTCAGTAGTTTTTAAGATCTGAGGGCGGAGAGAAAAAGTGCGGACGGACAGACAAAGCCACCTCAATAGTTTTCTTTTATAGAAAACTAAAAAGCTAAATTTGGGCGATCCAACTCGTTGGGACGAGAAATGAGATCGCTAGAAACTGCGCAATTAAACGTCATTATTTGGCAGGAACTCTTGTTTTGGGTAATCCAAACAAACTTCTTTTTCAAAACTAGATTGCATTCAGAGAAGAAAAACCTTCGGTAATTTCGGGCAAGTGTATTCAAAAAGCAATTGAAGACAAACGTCAGTTTTTCGAACATGCAGTTAAGTTCACGTTAAACAAATTATTCCTTGATAGCAATTCCTTTAATCAGATAATTAAATACTGGATATTATTTTTAAAGGGCGAAAGATATCTTATGTAACACACGCATATATATATATATATATATATATATATATATATATATATATATATATATATATGTAAATATACATATATGTATGTATGTATGTATGCATGTATGTATGCATGTATGTATACAGCAGACAGACAGTATCCATGAGTCGGACACTGCCACGTGTAGTCCTTTTCATCATCCCTCAATATTTTGTCCCTTTGATGGATTTAACGGGATTAACTCCAATGCAATAATTTCAATGATCAGAATTAGTTATTTTGTGATGTCAGGCACATCTGATGCTTGAACTGACTGCTTTTGCTATTATATATGCAATTAAAATAATTACAGTTTCATAACATTTTACTTCCGAAAAACTGTAAGCAAGTAAAAAAAAAAGTTTTGGTCATTTTTCGAGTCGGGGGAGGGGGTTAGTGGTGGGAAACTGTATCGAAACTGTGTGGGGGAGAGAGAGAGAGAGAGAGAGAGAGAGAGAGAGAGAGAGAGAGAGAGAGAGAGGATAACTCCCGTGAAATATCCTATTAAAATTTCTGAAACGGGTCAGTACGATGATAATCAGTAGATGTTCCTCTAATTTTGTTGTCAGCTCGAGCATGTCTCAAAATGCACAGTTGGAACCTCAAGTATCTTATGTGGGGATGTGGCCTGGGACCAATAAATAGTCAGATGGAGCTTGACATGTACTATACGCGGATGTTTATCTGGATCCAGACCCTAATGTTTCATAGGCTTCAAAAAAAAAAAAAAAATAGCTCCGTCGAGAAGCTGCTCTAAGCCTTGGTAGACTTGTTTCGACTTTGAGCTGTTCTGAATTCGATGAAAAATTTTAACCCAGATCACCCATGATTTCAAGAATTTTTCACTAACATTGCTGGATATGCCTGTTTTAACTAACACTACATGATATTATAGCAATGTATAATATTAGAATAATAATATAAGTCTTCGTGGTAGGCTGGACAAAGAGCGGCAGTTAGATTTTAAATACATTTTTCTGTAGGTCCCAGCCGCACGCACCCTATTAATGTATTTGACTTCTGACAAATTGTATATATTTCACGATAATATTTACTTTGTCTTTTTTCATTTATTAGTAAGAGCTGAATATGCTACTTGAAAAACCTTTTAATAAACGAAAACATTTTTATGTCTTTGCCAACAAAGAAAATATCGAACAAAACTTTTTTTCAAAGGCTTTTACGAGATGGCCATCCCACTAAAACAAAACACACAATTATCACCGAGCCTTTAACTAAACAAACACTCCTGACTGAGAAACTGATCCCTCGTAACGACGTACAAAATGAAATTTAACGTAAAGTTCATTCCGATTAAGCCCTGCATCAAATGAGAAAACACAACAGGGACAAAATTAATAGTTAACACAACACTTTTGATTAAGGGGGAAGGGCGTTCGCAGAAAGAAAAATACAACATGGAAGATTCATCACCTCTCATTTTTAGCGAGAAATTTACGATTAATATAACTGGAAATTTGCCGAAACGAAGCCAAAGATAGTTCAAAGTTAACTGAAATTTGCCCAAATGAAGCCAAAGATAGTTCAAAATTAAGTGAAATTTGCCCAAATGA
>NC_089784.1:2230503-2248003 GCF_040412425.1 Macrobrachium rosenbergii | reverse complement strand
ATAGGAAAGGCAAGATATATATATATATATATATATATATATATATATATATATATATATATACATACATATATATATATATATATATATATATATATATATATATATATATATATATATATATATATATATATATATATATATATATATATATCTATATCAGTGCGAGTGCTGCACTTCCAACACCACTGCTCGGTATTGATTTGATTACAATTCCTTTGTATCCTTCCCAACAGCGCCAATAAAACTGGGCTTTCGTGCATGTTTTTTGAGAGAGCGTGGGCTTTCGTTTAATTACACCACTTCGCCTGTTATCTTTTTATGAAATCCAACACTCCATCAATGATTCCTTTATGTATAACAACTGAACTTTCTTTATTCATGAAAACGATAGAAAAATTAACGTGTCTTTGTCGCGCCGTTGTTTTTTTGTGCTCATTTAGCAAGTGACTTATTTATTGCATCAGACGGACAGCAATAGTGTGGGAGACTACCAGCTATTTATATATTGTTATTAGTTTTCAAATATTACGTTTTGTTTGGGACTGTATTTATTTAAAAGCATTGAGTTTCTCTGTCTTTTTGATATGTGAATTTTCTGTTGACAGTTCATGTTGCAATCTCTGTTTCTGTTAATGCGCCACTGTTACGTCAGTATAATATGAAATAATTAAGACACACTTTCTTCTGATTCCTAGTTTGTGTGACAAAATAGGAAATGTGAAAAATAACACTTCGTATTTTTAAACGTACAGTTTTATTTGTGAAAGCGTTTTGGCACATTTGATTCTCAGGAGACAACTTTCCATCTCTACCAAAAATACCGAAACTATTCCATAACAATCCCAGAACAAATGAAAGATAACGAGGAACCGTTATTTCATGCTGATTTCGGGACTTCTTTTGTCCTGTATGCATGGGCATATTTACACACTCCTGCCCTTTCTCCTTTCTCTTTTGCCTGTAAGGTCTCCAAGCTATGGGGTATCTTCTCCTTTCCCGGGACCCCATTGTTAACCTCCGTGGGTTACAATAAAGTCAATTTGAGTATCAATAAAAAACGAGTGCTCGGCCTAAGACGAACAGGCCTCCTGGCTATGCCAGAGAATTCGAAGACACCATCTCCGACCAGAGATGGGATCTGTTTTTCTGTCCTGGGCAGAATTCAGTTCTCAAGATCGTACGCTTTCTCTGTGTTGTGTCTTCGTGGGCAGCGGAGTTTTCTGGGGAAAACTGCTCTTGGTAATAATTACTCTCATCTCCTCTTAGGAGATAACATTTGCTTATAAATTCTGATACATATAGTTTCGAAGAAATTAATGATGCTGTTCTTCCTGGACAGCAGAATTTTGACGCGAAATTCAGAAAAAGGTGCCTATGTTCTTCTTCTGAAACTCAGCTTTTAACTGACACATTTAATGTACAGTTTTGAATATGTAAGATTTCCTTTTTCTACCTTTTTTTCATTACCTCCTTAACACTGGCTCATAATTTATTTAAAGTAAAATAATTTAATTGAATCTGAAATTCTGAAATACAATACTTCACCATAATCCCAATAATTCTGATTAGAGAGCACTCACGTATCCCAAAACATTTTTATATAAACAATGCTACATTTTATCGACATAAACAGCAATGGCAATAAATCTGACGAACGTAAAATAGCCCAAAGGGAAGACTGATAAGGATGTGACGGGAGTATGAGGCTTGTTGTGGACCTCCGGACCCTTTCTACCCAAAAGGTTTGGCATTCGGAGATGAACTATACACTAGCACGCGAATATTCTTCGTTTAATGTTCTGCAAGGGTCCATAGTAAGGAAATTCTTCATAAGAGGTTGACTAGTGACCTTCCAGATTCCATCTTATAAAATGCTTCCTTTAAACTACATGAAAAAAAGATGTTATAAAAAAAGATCACTGAAATTTCTGACAAAAGCAACGGTTGGAAAGGCATTAACGATAAATGCAGGTTTATATAATGCTGAATTTGTAATGGATGGTTAAGTCTTAATTTTATTGAGAATTTGAAAATAATTTGTATTTTAATTTGATTACTTTATTCCCATAATTTCATTTTTTCTGATTCTCTGTAGTGTGTACAGCCTGCGTCTTTTGGTCCTATTATCTCTCCTTTTCTGTGTACACACGAGTGTATGTGTACTCTAACACATAATAGCTAAACAGGAATCGAAAACACTTCTGTTTTATTTGATATATTTTTATCGGTTGCTGAGGCATTCAAAGATAAAAGGTTCTTAATGCCGCATCTTTATTACGGCTGGTGGTCTGCGTTCTCTCTCTCTCTCTCTCTCTCTCTCTCTCTCTCTCTCTCTCTCTCTCTCTCTCTCTGGGCGTGCGCGTTCACTCTGGAACTTCTTTCCCATTGCAGAGCTCCTAAAGTTAAGAGAATTTTTATATGTCTATCGGCAGCAAATTCAGAGTAACAACGAGTACACGAAATCTTCCATCTTTGTTTCAGCGGGAAAATCGGTTTCCATACATTCATCCTTTATATTTTTTACTCTTTCTCTCTCTCTCAGTGCATGTGTGTGTGTGTGTGTGTGTGTGTGTGTGTGTGTGTGTGTGTGTGTGTGTGTGTGTGTGTGTGAGACCACTGGAATGATTTATTTCCTTATACGGAACTCCAAGAATTTCAAAACTGTTCACATTAATTTCTTCCGGAAACTGATCTTTTACACGACCGTACCAAATTTTCTATCACGGTTTCAGCTGTGAGTCTGCGTCCTTGAACTGATCTTCCCAGTCTTCTTCTCGGCAAGTAATTGGATCCAGGCACTTATCATCCCTTTTCCATTTGGCAAAATCACCCACATCCCCACAGACCCATTCCGTGCCTCTACAGCCGTCACATTTCTCACTGTCATAATAGACGCAACGATTATGGTAAATCTTAGTTCCCTTTTTTTTTTTTTTTTTTTTTTTTTTTGCTCGATCTCTCTCTCTTGGCTACTTCGTTTCTGATTTCTCAAATGGCTTCTTTCTGGAAAATGGTAGTGTCTTCTCTCTCTCTCTCTCTCTCTCTCTCTCTCTCTCTCTCTCTCTCTCTTTAATTTCCGGTTTTACACGTGCACACATATGAAAATCTTAATCTTATGTTTCTTAAATGTGGATTTTTTTTTACGCTTTCACCCTCTCACTTTCTTTCCCGGCTGCGTGCTTTCTTTTTTCCAAAAACCTTATATATATATATATATATATATATATATTATATATTATATATATATATATATATATATATATATATATATATATATATATATATATATATATATATATATATATATATATATATATATATATATATATATATATATATATATATACTTGCCTACCACTGTCATTGAGCCGACTAAGAATGTAAACCATTGTCCCACTAGAGTCAAGAATGTGTTACCCCATTTGGCGGCATCGCCTCAAATGACTCGTGAGCGTGTGTGTGTGTGTGTGCGTATGTGTATGTATGTATGTATGTTTATATATATAAATATATATTTTATACAATATATATATCTATGTATATATATATATACATACATATGTATATATATATATATATATATATATATATATATATATATATATATATATATATATATATATATATATATATATATATATATATATGTGTGTGTGTGTGTGTGTGTGTGTGTGTGCGTGCGTGTTTCGGTCTCTCTCGCTACTGATACACATCTAGCATTTAATTCGTTTCACGTTTCCACCGCTCAGTCTCAAACTATAATATGTTTTCCATTTGATCTTCTCATATAGCAAAAACTTTGCCATTTATTTTTTGGTGTGCATTTTGTTTCCTGCCCTCCCACCCACCCTCCCTCCCTCCCTCCCCCTCTCTCTCTCTCTCCCTCTCTCTCTCTGAGGGAAGATTCGCTGAACCATGGCTAATGGGCCTTAAGATAAATATTCATGCTTCTGCTACACCATTGTCGGCTTCCACTGAAGGGGAAGAGTGCATGTTATGGCTCGCAAGGGCTCCTTGCTGATCCCCCGCTGGCCGCGACCTCAACCATTCTTCTTTTGTTCTTCCATTATCATTGTTCTTCTTTGTTATTTGGGCTTCGATTCGCTGGTGTGTGTGTGTTTTATTCCTCTTTGCATTCGTTCCGCAATCGTTTTCGTCCTTGTATATTGCACTTGTGGGGACACCATTATTTGTTTTTTTTTTTTTTTATTTATTTATTTATTTTTTAGGCGTGGATTTTTCTACTTGTACAGATGGGGTGTTTTTTTTTTTATTTTTTAATTAATTTATTAATTAATTTATTTATTTATATTTTTTTGAGGCAGTTTTCTTGGAGTTTTTCAACAAAAATTACTTAAATAAGCCCTATTAAATTTAATACAAAAGATCAAAACTGGGGAACTGGCGTGCAGTTTTCTTGTTTTAATAAATGAATTAAGTTGGCTTTTTCTTGGAAAAATCTCTTTAAGTTACGTTCAACAAAAATTACTTAAATAAGCCCTATTAAATTTAATCACAAATTTCTCAAAAGAAACTTATATTTATCAAAAACTGCCGAGACTGGCGTGCAGTTTTCTTGTTTTAATAAATGAATTAAGTTGGCTTTTTCTTGGAAAAATCTCTTTAAGTTACGTTCAACAAAAATTACTTAAATAAGCCCTATTAAATTTATCACAAATTTCTCAAAGACACTTATATTTATCAAAAACTTTGTGATTTCTCAAAGACACTTATATTTATCAAAAACTGCCGAGGCACCTTTTGCGTGTTCTGTGGCTTATAAACTCATTTCACGTCGATGTTTGTTGTATTGGTCAGTTCTAAAGAAAGAACTTATATTTAAAATATTTTGTTATGAAAAAAATTTATGTATTCTTAAATTACTTTAAATCAGATTCTTCTTTTATTATCGAGTTTCTCAGTAGAATTTTTATGCTTGCTTATTAATTTTGAAGGCGGGATCAAGGTTCATTAATTAGATTAAACTGGGGCATTAAGAGTATTATTTATGGTTTAAACTGGAATTTGTTTGCTTATTAGTTCTGAAAAGGGAATTAATGCTTATTAATTACTTTTTGAAGAAGTATTTCCGTTTCATAATTCGGTATGAGGTAGGAATTCATTAATTGTTATTACACTGAAAAATCATGTTTAAGAGTTAGCTTTAAAGCAGGAATTCTTGTTTCAATATAATTATTGTTGAATTAGGAGTTTCTGTGTAAACATTAGCTTTACCGAAAGAATTTTTTAGTAATGCCCGTGATGACTTCTAAAAGAGCAAACTTATACAACAAAATTAGTTTCAACGTAGTTTAAACTAGGAATGATCAACGCCCGACATTACAATAAGAAGAGGCGTTAAGGAATTTAATTCAAGGGAGAATTTTTCTTTCTTTATACCTGAAGCTGGGATGTAGGATTGATTATAAGTCATAATGCAGGATTCTGTGTTAACAAACAGATATAAAATAAAACCCCTTTCAAGGTCTAAACTACAATTCTCAAATTAAATTGAAAATAAGAATTCTTGTCTGGCAATAAAAAAAAAAGTTTCGATTAAGTAGTTTCATCCCCAAAGCAAAAAGCCGAAGAGAGAGAGAGAAAAAAAAAATAGAGAAAAATCTGACTTGCGCAGAAACTCCATTGGTCTGTTTACACGAGTCGAGGAGGCCAACAGCAAATGAATGACTTTTTCAAAAGAAATACGTGACCAACAATCTCCACTTGAGGTACTTGGTATTCCTGCCTTCTTGTTACAGCAGGATTCTCTCTCTCTCTCTGTCTCTGTCTCTCTCTCTCTCTCTCTCTCTCTCTCTCTCTCTCGCGAGCGGGCGTTTGTTTATTTTTATTGTGCGTGAGATAAGCCTAAAGATTCTTTGCCCTTTCATTACGGCAAAATTACTTCTCTTCCTCTCTCGCTCTTTCTTTTTTTTTTCTCTCTCTCTCTCGCTTTCATCGCTGGTGCGCATGCGTGAGATGGTTTCCCCTGAAAGCCTAATAAGGCGTCTTTGCGTCATCGTTAGAACAAACCTCTGCTTTATCTCTCTCTCTCTCTCTCTCTCTCTCTCTCTCTCTCTCTCTCTCTCTCTCTCTCTCTCTATACAAACCTCTGCTTTATCTCTCTCTCTCTCTCTCTCTCTCTCTCTCTCTCTCTCTCTCTCTCTCTCTATACTGTTTGCATTAATTCCATACATTAATCTCTATTTTCTGTAATGTACAATTTAGGAATAACCAAAGTTATACCAGTTTTTTTTTTAGTCTATTAATATGAAGACAGCAAGAAAACTATATATAGCATATAAGAGCATACTTGAGCGTGCTACACTTAACTTTGACAAGTAGCATTTTTAACACTGTTGTTCTACATTATATAATCGTAATTTATTTGGAATAAATGTTTATGGTTAGACTAGTTTGTGATTTGCGACTGCTATCCAAGATGAGTAACAGTGTATCACAAAATATATATCTATTTTTTGGGGTTAACGAACAGATTGTACATTATATAATCATAATTTATTTGGAACAATTGTTTATGGTTAGACTAGTTTGTGATTTGCGACTACTATCCAAAATGAGTATCAGTGTATCACAAAATATATATCTATTTTTTGGGGTTAACGAACAGATTTTTACTAATATCATTTCTCCTTTTCCAATTTTCTGCCATTTCTTCCATCACATCTGCCATCAAACGTCATCCCCCCGTCGTCGCCAGCAGCACTGTCAATGTATCGCGGAAAGGCCGAGTCTTCATGAAATTAAATACAAAAATGAAGAACGTCAAACCTGCAGAATGCGAGTGACCAGTCCACGCGACATACAAACCGGCTGCCTGGAACATCGTCCTGGAATAACCAGCAAGGCGCTGGAAACACCTCCCGGCCATGCCGAGCCTCGTACCATAACACCCACAAAACGAAAAACAGAACGCATTAATTTTTCGTGGGACTGGAAGGTTAAGTTCATCCAGCGGCCTTCTGTTACAAATTGGTAACAATCCTTCCGCACCTCCAGGAATTCCGTTTGATTACGGGCCTCGCTGGAATAACAGAATATTGGAGAGCAACTGAACGCCATTCCAGTCCAGCGGTCAGCAGTAATTATTCCAGAAATTGGAGGAGCACAGCTACTGGATACTACAGTCTGCCATGTCCCTATTGGCGTTGCAGGGAGGAGGGGATTGTGGGAGCGGGAGCCCTCTGACAACGAAGTACAGAGCAGTGACAAGGTCTGTGGCGCTTGGACTCTCCTTCGAGGAAAGTGGAGTGCCGTGTCTCTCTCTCTCTCTCTTGCGTAATGTCAGGGGCAAAGGAAATCTTTATTTTGTATGTTGTGATTATTTTTTTTCCTTTTCCTTCAATCTTGAGGATGAGGACTGAACGGCGTTGGTGGCCTACACTGGTAAATTTGTCATATTTATTTGAGCCATTTATATATATTATATATATATATATATATATATATATATATATATATATATATATATATATATATATATATGTATATATATATATATATATATATATATATATATATATATATATATATATATAAAACAATTGCTTCATCGAAAAACAAAAGACAATACAAAATTTAGAATGCCCTTTCGTTTCGGGCCCCCACGGAGATATTTAAAGCGCTTTATTTAAGTGGCACGGGCGGTTTTTTAAAGGTCTACAAAATGTTGAAATCAATGTGTAGTCAACATAACTGAAGATGAACAAATAAAATAAAATAATAATGGTCATACAAAAACATAGCCTTGTTAATTCTCCACTGCTGTTGACTTATAAATAACGTGTATCTTACAATTCCTAAATTACCATTAAAGTATTATTATTATTATTATTATTGTCATCCTGGTGCTTCGTTTGATATAAAGTCTTCCGAACAGCATGTTCCTACTTCAACTATGTTGATCTCTGGGCATTAACAGCATTAACCTCAAGTTCGTTTACAAAACGGATACATTTTATTTCGGGTGGCAACGGCATGATTTTTTTTTATGTTTGTTCGATGCAAACTTTTTCCCAATAACATAACGCTTGGCCGCTTGCTGAAAGAAATGAACATAACAGCGTGAACGTCAAGAAATTTTCGTGGTTTTATTGTATTTACAAACCTTTACGATAAGGAAAATGTGATCCAATATTACCAACTGTTGAACAAACCCTTTCCATGGAAAGAGGTTTCTCATACTTTTATGAAATATACTTCAACATTTATCGTGTCTTCTTCAAATGCTGGGGAAGTATCAGAAATACCTTACCGATTCCACTGAAGTACATGAGAGAGAGAGAGAGAGAGAGAGAGAGAGAGAGAGAGAGAGAGAGAGAGAGAGAGAGAGAGAGAGAGAGAGAGAATCATAGCCATCATCTCCCTGTAGCCGAGAACATGTTTACATCGCCCACGTGTTCTCCCTAACAGGGAAGGTCAAGTATAAACATGCCCCATAAAGTTGATTGACTAATTCTATTTATATGGTGAGATGAAGAACAGGTGACTGAGGTGAGTACATCATGCGCACATATCCCATGCATTTTAAGTATACAACCAGTACTAGTTTTAACGGTACATCCACAATTATAATATTCTAAGGAAAATTATGTATTAAAGATTATCTATCTAAGGTTTCAACAGAGGCATTTGGGTTTTTTCAGGTACCAAAAGAATGATCACCAAATGTAAGCCAGTCAGATATCATCAGGGAAAATTTAATCACTCATAAGACTTTCATACAACTGAATGTAAATACTAGATACCGCTAAAGACACACTTAATGTTAAAATGAAGCAAGTATCTACTACGCCAAATCAAATCGAGCTTAAAACAGTTTTATTTGCAAATCAGAGGGATCTTCCACAGTAACACAAGTGAACGAGCTAGGTCAATTAAAACTGACTATAATTCTTTTATATTTTTGGATTTTTTATATATTTGTTGTATATATATATATATATATATATATATATATATATATATATATATATATATATATATATATATATATATATATATATATATATATATATATATAATATATATATATATATATGTGTATATATTCTATTCAAATTTCACGTATTATCTAATATTTTAATCTGATTTAGACCTTGTGACAGGCTGCAAAAGTTTAGACAACAACCATTATAATTTACAAGTTAAGGCTCCATCACTACTAATTATTGGTCAATAAACACCAAATTCATAAGTTATTTACTACACCATAAGAACACTTCAAATTACAAGGTTGCAAGTTAAGTGTTACCTCTATTTGAAAAAAAAAAAAACGTCGAATTTGTCAATGAATAGCTGTAATTTCATTCACGAGTGTCCAAATTTCCTTCTTCGCGAAAGGATATTTCGTTGCTAACAAGGATTTCCTCGCTACAGACGCCTCCTTATTCATTGTGACAATAACTTGTTGTTAGTGGAACTCGAAAATATAAGTGATCCTCTTTCTTTACCGATTGAAGGGAGGAAAATTATTCCAAACACTAGCCTTTTCACCAAAGCTTTTCTTACTATTTTCTCCTCATTCTGTCGTACTAATCATGCTTTTGCATTTACGTACACTATCTGAATTTTTTGGGGCTTATAAAACTTAAAGCTTAATACCAAGAGGCTTTTTTTCCTTGGTCTACAAATATCTATATTTAAAGATTCACATACACTGGGTTGCACCCCATGTGGGTTCTATATATACATGCACATACACACACACACACACACACACACACACATATATATATATATATATATATATATATATATATATATATATATATATATATATATATATATATATATATTCTACATATATATTCTGTACATACATACAGACATACACAGGTAATAATTAAAGATGAACGAATTTGATATTGTGTAGCACAATATCAAATTCCCCCCAAAAAAAAAATAAAATACAGTCGTCCGTTGTCAAGTTTTTCTTTTCATTGAACATTATGTCAGATTACAGGCCCTAGCTTCAACAAGCCCTAAACTGCAGTAAAAACTCTCATTACTGCAATTTTGATTGTAATAACTTCCTCCTCAACATTGTCTAAAAATAATACAATGCATTCTGTTGTTTCATTATATTGAAGGCTGTGATTATTTCAAAGTTCATTACATAGATGGCTGTGATTATTTCAAAGTTCATTATATTGAAGGCTGTGATTATTTCAAAGTTCATTACACTGAAGTCTGTGATTATTTCAAAGTTCATAATATTGAAGGCTGTGGTTATTTCAAAGTTCATTATATTGAAGGCTGTGATTATTTCAAAGTTCATTATATTGAAGGCTGTGATTATTTCAAAGTTTATTACACCGAAGGCTGTGATTATTTCAAAGTTCACTATATTGAAGGCTGTGATTATTTTAAAAGTTCATTACATTGAAGGCTGTGATTATTTCAAAGTTCATTATATTAAAGGCTGTGATTATTTCAAAGTTCATTACACTGAAGGCTGTGATTATTTCAAAGAAAGTCCACAAGACGTCCTCGGATTTTCTTCAGCATATTTCCTGATTTTTTGGGGGAATGGCAATTTAACTTCAGGCAATTCGGAATCCAACTTCAACCGTAATATCTGAGCGACTGTGAGGCAGAATGTTGTTGTTGTTGGAGGAAACTACGCCAGGATCAAGCTGGAGTTGTAGAAGATATAACTAAAGATTTCATTTTGAGTGTCGGAATTTAAATAAAAAAAAAAAAAAAGAAAGTCTTTTGTTTTATTGCAGAAATTACGAGAAAGTTTGGTTCTGACACGACCTAAGATTGACTAAATGCTGCAGGCCATGGAAAAAATTCCCTTGGTATTATATATATATATATATATATATATATATATATATATATATATATATATATATATATATATATATATATATATATATGTGTGTGTGTGTGTGTGTGTGTATTGATTTTTTTCTTATTCGAAACTACTGAAAATTGAACTTGGTTGTTTTAATTTCTCTCTCTCTCTCTCTCTCTCGTCTGAGGTCAGATATGTTATACATTCATTATCTAATTATCTATTTAAACACAGACACAAAAAATTTTGAGACACAAACCAGCAACATTTTCTAAGAGAGAGAGAGAGAGAGAGAGAGAGAGAGAGAGAGAGAGAGAGAAACTACACTAACAACCCTCCTTCTATTCCATCGACAACTCCCAGGTACCTCATATGATAAAATCACTCCTCTACTCAAAAGTGTTCTACAGTTCCATGCATTTCATGGTGCCGTACTTCTCACATCACTGACATTCATGCATTTTACTCTATTTCATTTTAACAAATAATACTCCAAAATATTCTGAACGCTTTCATTTCCCCATGTCTTTAATTTTCGCAAAACTACTGCTCATGGGGTGCGCTCAAGTGATGCGAGCTGAACCTCTTCTTCCTACCTGTGCCAACACAACAAGCCTTTCCTATCTATGTCACGACAGACTTCTTCTGTTCATGATAATTTCTTCCAAATTATTTATTAAAAGAAAAAAAAAGTCGTCGTCACCACGGTAAAACGCTGCTCAGTTTTGAAAACAAATGATTTTGCTACCCGTATATTTGGACGTTATTTCCAATTCACAGGTTACAAAACAAGTGATATATATACATTTCATCATTCGGCAACATTTCCTGCTATTTTGCAGTTAACGATGCAAAACGGTTCGTATTTTCAATAGTCTGACCTTGTCCAATTTGGCACGGGACTTATTTTGTTCTAGGGGAATTTTGGAACGACCCAAATATTGAAAAAAAGTCATTTCTGATTAAATGCTGGCAATAACACGGAGGGTATTTTTATAATTTTGTGGCAATGACAATTATTATAATACTTTTTTGACATTACAAAACACTTTACGCTTTCCGCATGATGTATTTCAATTTTAGCACGGCTCATTTTTGTCTGGAAGCATCATTAAGCCACTCATTAAATTGAGAAGATTATTTCTAATGTATATGCAACGAAACGAATTTTGCAACAGTTCATAATTTTTATGACAACTATATAAAAACGCATTTATTATTATTATTATTATTATTATTATTATTATTATTATTATTATTATTATTATTATTATTATTCAAAACGAATTTTGCAACAGTTCATAATTTTTATGACAAATATATAAAAATGGATTTAGTATTCCCTCTTATTATTATTATTATTATTATTATTATTATTATTATTATTATTATTATTAGTAGTTATAGTATTAGTAGTAGTTAGTAGAAACACAAGGTAGTAGTAGCAAGTGATTGATTAAAATGAAGACACAACGAAAGAAATTGTGGATGCATCTCTATCATTCATATTACGCTTGACACAAAAACAGTAGCTTCAAAAACATTTCTAAAACCTGAAGTGCAGGCAAATTTTTCTAAACTATACATAATAAATTTTCAAGTCTAAAAAATTTGTCCAGTCACAATTTAAACAAGTAAACAATGCGCCGAAGTTTCTTCGGCGCAATCGAGTTTTCTGTACAGCCGCTACAGCGTATAATCAAGGCCACCGAAAACAGATCTACCTTTCGGCGGTCTCGGTATAATGCTGTATGAGCCGCGGCCCAATAAAACTTTAACCACGGCCCGGTGGTGGCCTATCCTATATCGTTGGCAAACGTACGATCATCGCTATATTTAGCCTTAAACAAAATAAAAACTATTGATGATAGAGGGATGCAATTTGGTATGTTTGATGATTGGAGGGTGGGTGATCAACATAACAATTTGCAGCCCTCTAGCCTTTGTAGTTTTTAAGATCTGAGGGCGGACAGACAATGCCGGCACAATAGTTTTCTTTTACAGAAAACGAAAATCAAAACGGACACTTACTCTATCCTTCATTTGTTCCTTATTTCCAGTTTCTTCTCCACTGATTAGCCTTCAATTTAGATTACATGGAACCAATCGAAAAAAGATGAAATAATGACAATTACAGGGAACAATACAATACAGTACAATACAAGTGTAGCAAAAGAAAACCGTGATCTACAGTAACATTTTGATAATATTGTTTGTATCAAGTATTTGTATTCAGTAATCAGCTTTTAAAAATTTTCAGATTTTTTAATACGAGTTCTTAAATTCAGTCACAATCTCCATTTCTATGATTTAGCTTTGTAAAACATCCAAGAGTTTTAAGTTTCACTAATTTCAGTATCAGTTTGTTACAGCTCAGTCTAATGGCATCTGTCGCTGTTAAATTTCAGTAGACTGCTTTGCTAACTAATTGTCTTAAGTTTGTTCAGTATCAGTTTGTTGCACTGCTTAAACAATAAAAATAATAATAACATATACAAGTAAGTTTATTTAATAATGCCTAAACAATAAAATAATTATATATAGTAATGATGTTTTTACCTGGAAAACTCTAATAACTGCCTTACCACTCTACCCCGGTCTCTTAATCGACAACGTTCCGGCAACGTTTTTGCGCAGAGGGGAAACACGGGCATACGGGCGGACGAAGACCCCGTTAAATAGAGCTGGAATCCGCATACCTAAAACGTCAGACCATACATAAATTTGCCGCTGATC
Organism: Macrobrachium rosenbergii; assembly: GCF_040412425.1. Taxonomy (NCBI): domain Eukaryota; kingdom Metazoa; phylum Arthropoda; class Malacostraca; order Decapoda; family Palaemonidae; genus Macrobrachium; species Macrobrachium rosenbergii. Next base: position 2,234,442 of record NC_089784.1, on the reverse strand, counting down.
AAAGAAATGCTGATCATATCAAGCAAGCGTGTTCGCGCACCCGAACCAAAATATTCCATCAACATATCAAAGCGGATTCTTGCATTTTAGAACATCTCGCTCTTCCCGTCCGTCCGGGCAAATTCAGACATCCAATTTCGTATGCTAATGATGTGCTCTCTCTCTCTCTCTCTCTCTCTCTCTCTCTCTCTCTCTCTCTCTCTCTCTCTCTCTCTCTCTCTCTCTCTTCCCGGCTGCTAGTGAAAAGTCGCCCGGAATTAAAAGGAGTTAACTCTCGGGAAACGCTTCCACCGTTGCATGGACGCTTCCGAAACATCCAATATTGGCGATGTTTGAGCTGCAATTGAAATGACTCTTTTTCTGACAGCAGGGTGAAAGAAAAGCATCGGTTCAAAACTGCAACTCAAGACGGTTTCAAATCGCTGTGTTTATTTATTTACTCGCTGATTTATTTTATTTATTTATTTTGCCTAATGTGATGAGGGCTGAATCTTACCCTCAGTTTGTTTTGGGGTATATTACTCCTGTTCATTTATTTAATCAATTGATGGTCAACTCATATCAGAACAAGAGAAAAGCCTCTCAATCCTAAGCAACATATCATGATTAGCAAGAATAATTTAATTACTTTTTGCCATAAAACATTTGCAACATATCATGATTAGCAAGAATAATTTAATACTTTTTGCCATAAAACACTGAGACTAAACAGTCGTGGTTGAACAAAAATCGCTTTCTGTTTTATTGACTGATGACATTTGAATGCAAGAAACAATCAGCTCTAAGCAACATGAAATGTCTTCTCGGGAAACGAGGAAAATCCGTTCCTTGCCTACGAAACGTCATACGATGAAAATCATTACAGTCTAAGAACGTGTTTTCAGAAATGAAACCGTTAGCTCATTATTATTATTATTATTATTATTATTATTATTATTATTATTATTATTATTATTATTATTATTATTATTATTTGAAGGTAATAGGCCCTCTTTCAAGCAAGTTTTGTTAAAGAGAATGGTGGCATCACTGGAACTGATTTTATATATGGTCTTCTCAATTCTTATTATTTTCGTATCGTCAGGGGTGATATTTGCTAATAACTGGCCGATGTTCATATACTGAATAAGGAATTGGTTTCATGAAATAATTTTAATTTTATTGCATAAAAGAAAATGGAAGTTAAAAGTGGCGTTTGATCACCGTAGAGTTTATGGAAACATACAAATCCTGGTTTCCATAAACTCTACGGCGATCAAACGCCACTTTTAGCTTCCATTTTCTTTCATGCAATAAAATTATTATTATTATTATTATTATTATTATTATTATTATTATTATTATTATTATTATTATTCAATGCACGAGGAAAGGTCTTACGCAGCACTATGAATAACAATAAACAACAGGGTTCTGACTAATTTCAAACCCACTTACAACTGCCATAAACCTTAGTTACGGTCGACCGGCTCAATGATAAATATAACAGCATGCAAAATCATGGATTACGAGTTTCTGAAGGATGCTAATCTAGAGATTAACGACTCGACACATGCTGTCAGACATCGCCAACCCCCTAAAAAACCTTTACTGCTTTTTAATTATTGAGAAGAAGACACATTTCTCATGAGATGGTGCGTCCAACATGTGAATGGTGCCTGATTCATTTATTCCAATGTCTCTGAAAACGGAAGCAGAAGTTTTCGAAAATCTAAGCGTTGCTGTGCTTTTGACAAGTGCGTCTCAATCATTATTTTCTATGCGTGTTTTATCGTGCAGTATTATCGTTATTTTTGACTTGGCTAATAGGTTATATACCGCAAAGCAATAAACCCTGAAACGACAAACCAACGATTATCACATTTACTCTATGCCAGACATTAGACATTAAAACTTTTATCTCGGTGTCGAATGAGGATGCTATTGATTAATCCTTTCAAAGTGCACCGCCATAACGAGGCTGAAAAATCTTGTGATACACGCAGTTATTTTTAACTCAAATCAGAGTAAATGTTTATACAGATTGTCACCAACACGACCTTCAGAAAATCCATACATGTCGGATACCTGATCGCAAAAAAGGCAAGCACCTACGTAAAAGCAAAAAGGGCTCATGTGGACTCCCAAAAAATGGCGTGGGTCACACTTCTACTCTTGTAGTTGAATTGACCGAAGGTGAGCGGAGATGGAAGATGGAAAAAACGGAAGTGTTAAAAAGGAAAAGAGATGAAATATACACGAGGGAAAGGTACACAAATGAAGAAAAGACAGAAAAAGAGGGGAGGGGAAGGAGGATGGGTGAGTCGGGTCGGACCAAACCTCTTCTCCTTGTATTCGAGTTGACAAAAGGAAATGGACGAAATGAAAAAAAAAAAGAAGAAGAAGGACGAAGAGAACAACAACAACAAAAAGATGAAGCATTCATAATGGAACGAAGTTGTCCGGGTTACACAAGGTGCAAGGGCGAAGGGATGAAATGGCTCGAGCGTAAAAAAAAGCCAGACTAAAAAAAAAAAAAAAAAAAAAAAAAAAAAAAAAAAAGGAAAAAAAACTTAAGAGACCCGGGGATGAGAGAGCTTCTTATTCAAGCTGATGTGGACGAAAATGATCCAAAAAAATAGTCGCGAGGTTCTTGCACACAGAGACAGCAGGGGAAACTACGAGAAGACCATTCAAGTGATTTTTTTGATGAGGTAAAATTAAACAGCGAGGTCCTTGGACTTGCAACAATAGTGAGAGCAAGAAAAAAGGTTACGAAAGAAATATTTTTTTTTATTAATTATGCAAATCATACCATTGTAGTGCGTTTCTGGGACAGAAGACAACATTAAACCAGGAGAGGAACCATTTTTTAATGCAAAGCCGGCAGTGATGTCCTCGAACAGATGACATCAATGAAAGCATATGAAGATCAAGCAAAAAAAGTCTTTAAACAATGCAAAGCATACCAGTGGGACTTTAGGACTGAAGGCAAGAGTGAAGTACCAAGGGTCAAAGATGCCATGTCAATGTTTATGATGATGATGACAGAGAAGTACAGTAAAATGAAATACCATCAAGAGAAAGCTTAAAAAGAAAAACAAAAAAATAGAAATTATTATTATTATTATTATTATTATTATCATTATTATTATTATTATTTATTATCTTGGTTCTTACTATTGGATGATAAAACGAAAACTTAAAAATAGAAATTATTATTATTATTTTATTGACCTCCCCTATAAATACCAAGGGATCGTTTCTTCAGACCTCCTATTGACTGATGGATGACCAAAAGCTGGTCGAAAAATTACCTACAATAGAAAACAGACAAACGATTTTGATTGAATATTGTAATAAAAGACTTTATTATTATGAATATTGTTACTTCGCTGAGCCTTCATAAGGAGGATAGAAAAGACACTATTAAGATAAATTCGCATAATACAGCCATCCTTTTTAATAAGACCTATTATTATTATTATTATTATTATTATTATTATTATTATTATTATTATTATTATTATTATTATTATTATTATTATTATTATTATTTATAAGGGATCTTGGTTCTTATTGACTGATGGATGATAAAAAGAAAAACTAAAAATAGAAATTATAATAATTATTATTATTATAACTGAGTAAGCTTTCTTGTTTGTTTTCATTCAGAGGTTCAAACCGAGAAACCAACTGTGGCCAACCAAGCAACCTTTCACTATGTACATCTTGCTATCAGTATCTATACTGATTCAATATCAGAAATGAAAATTTTGAGAAACAATGGTAAACTAATAAATAACAGAGCAATGGAAAGTATGCTAATCCACAAACCCCGAAAATGTAGGAACTTATATTACTCTTATTCAAGAATAAATGAGATATGTTGAAGATAATTAAGTATTAGATCTAAAACTTCCGGACCTCCTACGATCACATCTTAACAACAGCTGAACT
>NC_089784.1:2215503-2228003 GCF_040412425.1 Macrobrachium rosenbergii | reverse complement strand
AATTATTAATCCATATATAAATAATGTCAAATTATAACTGAGATAATCATTAATCAATTTTCAAACTATAATTGACATAATTATTAATCTTTATATACATAATGTCAAATTATAACTGAGATAATCATTAATCCATTTTCAAATTATAACTGAGATAATTATTAATCCACATATAAATAATATCAAATTATAACTGAGATAATCATTAATCCATTTTCAAATTATAATTGAGATAATTATTAATCCACATATAAATAATATCAAATTATAACTGAGATAATCATTAATCCATTTTCAAATTATAACTGAGATAATTATTAATCCACATATAAATAATATCAAATTATAACTGAGATAATCATTAATCCATTTTCAAATTATAATTGAGATAATTATTAATCCACATATAAATAATATCAAATTATAACTGAGATCATTATTAATCCATTTTCAAATTATAATATAATTAAATCATATAAATAATATCAAATTATAACTGAGATAATCATTAATCCATATATAAATTCAAATTATAACTGAGATAATCATTAATCCACAAATTATAACCGAGATTTACCCAGGCTTACGCAAGAGCTTGGGGAGGCTGCATCTCAAATTACTTTCCGATGCCAAAAAAAAAAAAAAAAAGAGAGAGAATATCTCACTCGATCTTACCGTCTTTCTCAGAATTCCCAGCGAGACTTCATCGCCCGAATAATACCGAGAACGAGAGAAGAGAAAAGGAACAACTTGCATTCACATCTCATGTCCCCCAGACCGGGGCAGATTCAGGTGTTCTACGCTGCCGCAGCAGATATAAGCCAGCGCTCGCTCGCATCATCAAACGAGTTTGCGGGGAAAAAAAAATAAAGGAAAAGCCGTCCACATTCCCACCTGCGCTGCGCCCGCAGTGAGTTATCAGTTGGGCTGTTAATTGGTTTAGGAAAGGCAATATGTGCATTTTCAATTATCCTCCAACCACCACTAGAGGGAACTATTATTCAGAGGCTGCGAAACCATTATTTCCTCCTTCGCGGAACGTTTGAAAACGTTCTGAATAATTCGGCTCTCCGTCTCTCCTTTTTTTTCCCCTTTTTAGCGTCTCTGCCGTTTTAAAATGGGTCGGCACTTCGCGCCCGGCTTTGTGATTATCCCTTTGCTATATTGTGTTGTGTATATATGTATATATATATATATATATATATATATATATATATATATATATATATATATATATATATATGTATATATATATATATATATATATATATATATATATATATATATATATATATATGTATATATTATACTTACATAGTTATATATATATATATATATATATATATATATATATATATATATATATATATATATATATATATATATATATATATATATATATATATATATATATATATATATATATATATATATATATATATATATATATATATATACATCGCATCTGACTGTGCCCACGTAATTTTCAATAAAGGAGAGATGAGTCGTTTTTAATCAATTGACGAATTTGTTTTATACCTGGAACAACACTGGAATATATTCGCAAAAAATTAATGTATATTTAACACACACACACACACACACACAATAGGTTAAATGCACAATCATTCGTTATTTCTGAACTAGACCATGAATCGAATCTCAAGGTACACTGCATTAGAGATTAGAGATACTTATGGATTAAAGTCCATTAATATATATATATATATATATATATATATATATATATATATATATATATATATATATATATTAAAATCTCTTAATATATATGTGTGTGTGTGTGTGTGTGTGTGTGTGTGTGTGTGTCTGTGCATATGTATATATAATCTATTGACTGACAAGACAAGGTATCTGAGACACTACGTAGCATACGTGCCCTAACTGAAGTATGTCAAAATTTTCGGACATGAATTTAAGGAAAAGCGTAATTCATGAAACGACGCTTAGCGATGGGAGTTCTGAGAAAAGCAAAAAAAAAAAACCTCATTATGAATATTCCTAGATTTTCAGCAAAGAGTTTTCATATGCAAAATCTCCCATACGCGAACGCCAAGCACAAATTTATATCTATTTGCTCTCAAACAAGCCGGGCGACGAGGGGACGGTGTCGGGGCTGGAGTGATGAATGTTGTAATAAGGAAAAGGAAACGCACGCATATACTGTACACATACACAAACACACATATGTATGTATGTGTGTATGTATATATATATATATATATATATGTATATATATATATATATATATATATATATATATATATATATATATATATATATATAATGACATTACATTTTTTATTTGAGGTAATATCAACACATATATTCTGGCACACCAAGCTTACGTTGTTTCTTGCATTGATAAGTTTGTTACTGACGATAAGCATTCCCTTTATTCAACTCCGTATTGAGCAATATAAGAGGAATTATTTGTGGCTATTCTTTTGACATATACATACACACATTCAAACTATTTGTTGCTCTTTACGTATTTCCTTCATCTTTTTTATTCCTTTTCTTCACATGTGGTCTTCTCTTGTGTGACAGCGTGTTTTGGAAGTGCACTGAGTTTTGGTATGTTTCACAAATAATAATAATAATAATAATAATAATAATAATAATAATAATAATAATAATAATAATAATAATAATAATAATAATAATATATTCTTCTTTTTAAATAAAATGCAAAAAAAAAAGCCATGCAAAGCTATATTCAAAATCACATCATCATTCAAGAGATTGTTCTCCACGTAAATTTCCTCCTTTATGAAATTTATACTACTTTAAACACTTGTATTGCAACCTCTTCTCAATGTTCTCAATCTCCACTGGAAAGCTGAGGAACACTCTACCCACTTCCATTGACTCTCTCTCTCTCTCTCTCTCTCTCTCTCTCTCTCTCTCTCTCTCTCTCTCTCTCTCTCTCTCTATATATATATATATATATATATATATATATATATATATATATATATATATATATATATATATATATATATATATATATATGTTTACATATGTTTAGACATATATATGTGTATATACATATATATATATATATATATATATACACATATATAGATTTATATTTATATATACACATACACAGATTTATGTATATATATACTACACACACACACACACACATATATATAGATATATATAAATACACACACATATACATAAATATATATATATATTATGTATTTGAATTTTGTCAATTATCAGCACACGCCTGTTTTATAATCCCAAATATTCAGCCACAAATACGACTTATATGGAATTCACTCTATCTTGTGAATAACTTACCCAAGGGAAATTATAATTAATCCGAGCATCTGGCCCGGCCAGAATTCCAGGCAGATGCACTTATCAGATATTATTCCCCTAGCTACGGACGGCGAGAGTTATTCCAAATTTATAGAAGGTAGAATTAATCTGATATAAAATTTATAGAAGGTAGAATTAATCTGATATCAAGTTATATTTTTAGGTTTTATATATATATATATATATATATATATATATATATATATATATATATATATGTATGTATATGTATGTATGTATAACTGAATCACGAAAATATGGGACGTGATAGAATATATAAAAAATACAAAATCCACGGAGAGAGAAACAGCTAAGTAAAGGACAAACGTCGAAAGGCCTTGCAGCACTCCGTTATTTCTCCTTCCTTCGTGGATTTTTACATATATATATATATATATATATATATATACATATATATATATATACACACACACACACACACACACACATATATATATATATATATATATATATATATATATATATATATAGAGAGAGAGAGAGAGAGAGAGAGAGAGAGAGAGAGAGAGAGAGAGAGAGAGAGAGAGAGAGAGAGAGATCTGGGAAAAGTATGGGCAGCGAGAGGGTAAGGAGAGGTACCATAGACATAAGAAATAGGTAAAAGGTAAAGAAAGCAGTTGCACAAGAAGAGGCAAGATGACACGTACGAAGAGCTGGAAACACTCAGCTGAGGAGGAGAGAAAATTTCACAGAACTGCAAAGTCGAGAGACAAGAACACCAAAGACTACTCCTATAGAAAACAGGTTAAGGATGGGAATGGAGTAGTTTTATGCAACGTGGATAAGACATAAAAGAGGTTGGAAAGAATGTTATGAATACCTGCTAAATTAAGGAAATCCTACAAAATTCTTTGAAGATGGATTCCAGAACCTTGGCATGACACATATAATTAGCAAGAAATAAAGAAGGCACTAAGAAGATGAAAATGGCAAAGCAATAGGACCAGACGGAATTCCTGCAGAGGTGTGGAAGAGCCTGGGAGAAGAAGGAATAGACATGCTTTGGGACCTATAAAAGAAAATATACAGTCAGGAAAAGATACCAAAAGAATGGAGAGAAAGCTTCATTGTACCTATCTTTAAAGAGTAGGGTGACATCCAGGACTGTGCAAACTACAGGGGAATAAAGCTAATGTTTCACACCATGAAAATCTGGAAAATAATAATGGATCAAAGAATTAGAGAAGAAACATCTATAGGTGAAGAACACTTTGGTTTCATGCCAGGAAGAGGGACGACAGATGCAGTGTTTGCCCTCCGACAGATGATGGAAAAATACCTGGAAAAGCAGAAAGGACTGCACATAGTATTCATAGATCTGGAAAAGGCATATGATAGGGTCCCACACCAAGAGGTTTGGAGGTGCATGCGAGCAAAGGGAACACCGGAGATGTATGTGAGGTTGGTCCAAGATATGTATGAAGGAGCAAAATCGCAGGTTAGAAGTAGTGTTGGGTTCATTGAATCGATACCATGAAGAGTTGGTTTGCATAAGGGATCTGGTTTAAGTCCATATCTTTTTGACCTGATAATGGATGTGGTATCTCAAGGTATAAGAGATAAATCAGCCTGGTGCATGTTGTTTGCTGATGACATCGTGTTATGCAGCACCAACAGAGAGGTAGTGGAGAGTCAAACTAGAGCAATGGAAGGAAGGTTCTGGAAGATAGAGGATTAAAGATCAGTAGAAAGAAGACTGAATACCCAAGTTTTCATGAAGATCAAGACTCCGAGATTAGTATGGAAGGGACAAGGCTGAACTGAGTAGAAAAATTTAGGTAGCTTGGTTCAACAGAGACTGATGATGGAAATTTGAATGTACAAATAACACACAGAGTGCAGGCTGGATGAGAAAATTGGAGAGAGAAGTCAGGTGTCTTGTGCGACAGCAGAATCAATATAAAGGTTAAAGGAAGAGTGTATAAGACAACAGCGAGACCAGCTTTGATGTATGGAGTAGAAACATGGCCAGTAAAGACAGTGCAAGAGAAGAAATTGGATGTGGTACAGATGAAAATACTCAAGTGGATGTGTGGAGCAACAAAAATGGACAGGATAAAATCTGAAAGAGTAAGAGGAACTACTAAAGTCGGAGAACTATCAAAGGCGGCCCGGGAAAGAAGACTGCAGTGGTATGGCCATGTGATGAGAAGGGGTGAGACATTTGTGGGGAGGAGAGTGATGCAGATGGAGGTGCCTGGTGGGACAGCAAGAGGAAGACTAAAGAAGCGAAAGTGGATGGATGTAGTTAGAGAAGACCTGAGAGACAGACAATTAACAGAGGACGTGTTTGACCGAGCCAGGTGGAGGAGGAAATCTGTCAGAAACGTCGACCCCCACATGGAAGTGGGAAAAGATGCAGAGAAAGAAGAATATAGAATATATATATATATATATATATATATATATATATATATATATATATATATATATATATATATATATATATACACACATACATGAGGTAGACTAGTTTGTGCGCTGAGACATATTTACACTGCTATATATAAAACTGCAGTTCTCCACACACTTAGCTCAAAACAATTAACGATACGCAGATATCTGGAGAACCCCTCAGATCAATAAACTTGCCATTAATAATAAAAAGCAAGTACGGGGTATGCCACCGAGATTCGAAACAGATTAAATGAATAATTAAATAACGCCACAACGGAAAAGGAAAAAAAAAACCTCTTTGTAGATTTCCAATCTGGAAGCATTCGGTACGATTAGTAATTACGGAGCTGCTGGTCCCAAATCCGCTGAATTCTGTGTGAGTTTGGAAGATCTTATTATTACCCCGGTAATTATATTAACAGCGCGTTGGTGCGCTTCTATTTTTCCAGGTATTTGTTACTAGGTTTCTCTTGCGGAGTTCTAATTTTGGTGTTGTTTCTTATTTATTGTATCTTTTTTTTTTTTCGTGGGTATTTCTACATGCGCAGTTTTAGTTTTGTTTTCTCAGTCCTCTCTCTCTCTCTCTCTCTCTCTCTCTCTCTCTCTCTCTCTCTCTCTATATATATATATATATATATATATATATATATATATATATATATATATATATATATAATATAAATATATATATATATATATATATATATATATATATATATATATATATATATATATATATATATATATATATATAATATAAATATATATATATATATATATATATATATATATATATATATATAAATAAATGTGTAAATCTGATAAAGAACAGGTCAATTCTTTCATGAAAATCTACCAGTTTTCATATCTTTTCAACCTACTGGCCTTCAATTGCACTTCACCGCGCCCTGTCTACCTGGAACAACCTCTGACATCGACGAAACATCGGACCACGGATCTAAATTTCCAAGATCGGATCGTCAGAACCCTAAATAACCCAAGAAACCCCGAAAACAATTGTTCATGAATTTCATTGGCAGAAACTCTCTGCTAACATTACTTTCTACTCGCTTTGGTAACTTGCATACTGGAAATATTTAGCAGACAACAGATACATGTGTGAACAGAATACTGCTAACCTGTTTATGGGAGGCCACGGTCACAGCAATACACAAGACTGAATAGAACCTATTATCAATCTACAGCAGTGAAAATTCTCCTTCGAAAGGTAAAAGAATGGAATTAAATGGAAAACACACATAACGGAACATTACTCACAGCCAATATCGTTAATTGGCAAAACGCCTTTATTTCCATATTCTATAGAAAACTATATATATATATATATATATATATATATATCGCCGAATGAATAACGTATTTTCATTTTTTGTTTTCTTATATAAAAATATGTATCAATAACAAGATGTATCAATTTTTTTTTTTTTTTTTTTTTTTTTTTTTTTTTAAACCATCAGCGCAACAATTCGAATAAAACAGGCCGGTGGCCTTTCATCTGCAATGCTAATGGTCTCCCGTTCTGATCCTCCACATTACCTCTTTTGACGTGAGTGATGGACTGCTGCGCGCGAGCGCCCACTACCTTCCCTTTTCATCATTTTTCCCCTAGCGACCCTCATTCAACGTATACACACCGACGCATAGTCATGTATACATATATCCATGGACACACCCCTCTCTCTCTCTCTCTCTCTGTCTATATATATATATATATATATATATATATATATATATATATATATATATATATATATATATATATATATATATATATGTTGGCCTTGTGGGTTAAGGCGTCACTGTAGTCCTGAGTTCTTGTCCTCCGTTGGTTCGAGCCCACGGGACGACGAACTTGTTATCAACTAAAAAAAATTCCCCTTCGGTAACATATATGAAAATATATTATTTCCGAGGTAGAGCGAATTGGATATCAAAGGACGTTTGTAGCTTAATGCTTGCATATGAATCACGGTGATGTGATAAATTTTTTACATACATATATATATACACACACACATACATTATATATATATATATATATATATATATATATATATATATATATATATATATATATATATATATATACACAAACAGATGCAACCAGTGTTTCATGTATACACGCCCAGATTCAAGTTGAGGCGGCATCACCGTCTAATAAAAATACGAGACCATTTTAAATCGCATACCCCGGTGGCTCTTTTCTAGGTGGAACCGGAGACCATTCATCCCGAAACATGCAACAAAACTCTCGTGATTTTTCAGCAGCTTCGAGCCCTGGACGTCGCAAGATGCTGACATGTGTATTTAAAGAGGAGTTTCCAAACCGGACCCGACGCTTCGCCCTGACTAAGTTTTACAGAGCGAGTCGCGAGTCAGAAGAAGAAGAAGAAGAAGAAGAAGAAGACTTCGGGACTCTAAAGACCCTGCCTCCTTTATTATGCTAAAAGAACTACCAACCGTCCAGTGATGCTCTGTAAGCAAGCACGCCCCCCTCCCCCCAAAAGCTTCAATCCCTCCCAAACCACCCCCCGCCCCTAACCCTCAGCACATAAGGTCGCAGAAAATGGTTGCAACCAGTCTAGACGGAATTTCCGGAGGAATCTTTTCACTTTTTGAATGTTATGCGAACGTTGTGGACTCGAATAGTCTCCAGTTCTGTTCAAACGTATTATCGTCGTTTTAACTTTGCATTTATTCCGGTAGAAAGTCACAACGTTCCGCATATACTGTGAACTTCCCCAGTCTCTTTTTCTGTGAATTTTATTTGTGTATGTAAAATTCTAGCTCTGTAGAGATGGAAGGTCTCTGCCTTCGCATTTTATTTTTTTTCTGTAAAACTATTTATTTGTATGCATGATTTTAGATTGCAAACCAATTCTTGTTGGAATCCAGGATCCTGGAAACGAAAGTGTGGAAGAAAGAGCAGCTTCCGTCCCTATCTGTTATTGTTTTATTTTGGTAAAAAGTGTCAGCTTTCCGCATTTACTGAACGATATGAATTGCAAATCTTCATTTCCCTTGATATTCTGCTAAACGAGCAATGTGAAGTGCTTTTTTTTTTATTTTGCCTCCAACAAAGAGGGTTTATAATACGTTATGTATTAGTGAAATCTAATTTTCAGTTCATTATAATTTCCTACTGGGAGAATAAATTGTTCGTTGAATTTCAAAGTAAAGTTCCTGTTATTAAAATCTTAATAAAACTGAGTCTCTTTTTTTTTTCATTTCGTGCTGACACTGACACAGATATATGTACGTACATACCTACACACGCACACACACACACACACATATATATATATATAATGTATGTATGTATGTATGTATGTATGTATGTATGTATGTATGTATGTATGTATGTATGTATGTATATATATATATATATATATATATATATATATATATATATATATATATATATATATAGAGAGAGAGAGAGAGAGAGAGAGAGAGAGAGAGAGAGAGAGAGAGAGAGAGAGAGAGAGAGATCCTGATGAAGACATACTAAAGGCCTCAGTGGAGCATCTTTGCAGCACCTTGTTCCCTCTCCAATCCCCATTACCAGGAACAAGAAAAGAGCATCGGGCTGCCATTTTCCCTTAATATGGTTCCGTTACTGCACGTCTTCTGGCGTAATTAATACTCATTTTCGAAGCCGAAATTACAGCAGTTGCACCCCGCTGCTGCTGCCGCTGCTGCTGCTGCTGGAATGATTCCAAAATGGTCTTTGTGGCCCGAATCTTTAAAGGTGATATCGCCTCCCATTCTCTCCCCGAGCATTAGGACAGACCCCCTCCAAACAGCAGAAATGTTGAAAAGAATATTACCAATGAGATGTAATCGAAAAGTAAATTAAAAACGCTGGTGTTTCGTTACTCGCGGAGCTTCAGCATTCGCGGCCTCGAATTTGTTACACAAATGGCCCCCATGGAATGGGTCGCTGGCTCTCCGACGCGATTCTTTTCGCCGGCCAAAATTCACAATTATAGCCGAGAGTGTGAATGCCGAGGCAATTGCTCTAAAAATTGACTGTATAACACTGCGTGTGTCAGCCTGATGAAGTGTTAATGAGGTTTAGCGACCGGAATTCGTTCTGAATAATATGAAAAGCTAATGAAGTTTTCCTTTTCGTTCTTCTTCTTCTTCTTCTTTCGGGTTTGTCGCTCCTCTTTATGCAAAGGGGGTTCTGTGTTCTTTTGGAATTTTTAAAATAAAGATTGGATCTATTTGTCATGCTATCCTTATCTATATGCGACTATTTTTTTTAACAAATTCAAGTTATTTAATGTTTATTGGCATTATCAATGCTATGCGAATTATTATGCATCGCAATTAGGATATTTTAATGAGCATTGATCATCAATATCATCAGGAGACCTTTTACAAAGGAAAAACTGGTGATTTAAGAGTAAAAATAATCTTCTTACTATCGTCATCATTTAATATGATTGTTTATCCATATGGAAAATGGTCATTAACTTACAAATCAAGCTATATCAGGTTAGAATAATAAACGTAATAAAACAAGGACGTAGGAAAATAGCGAACAAAATATAACTGGCAAACCAGTATGGCAAGGGTTAAACGCACACGTCACTAACATGGCCGCCAAATGCTGAGATATTAACAACAGTGTTTTACCATTATATGCATATGGAACATGCAAAATATAAACAGTAGTACTGGTGTGCCCATCCCGTCCAAAAGGCCACTACTATAGGGAGGTATGACGAAAATATAAGAGAGGGTCGCAATGGAAAGTCCCGAATGTAGTGGTGATACGTGCCATGCCAATATATATATTATATATTGTTACATACAGAATAATATGGATACACAGAGCGTTTTATATATTAAGGTTTCATTAAGCTCTGGAGGAATTTTAATTAATAGGTTTTTAACATTACTTAATACGGTCACCCTGTCACGTGGCAATGACGTCACTTTACGTAATGCTTGGCTATCCTTCTGCAAACAATATGATACTGCGTTAGGTAATATGCATATGTATATATATATATATATATATATATATATATATATATATATATATATATATATATATATATATATATATATATATATATATATATATATATATATATATTATATATATATATATATATATATATATATATATATATATATATATATATATATATATATATATATATATATATATATATATATATATATATATATATACTGTATGTATATATGTGTATATACATAAATGATGAACGTAAACTAGCGAGGCAAAATAAAATAAAAACCTCACTAAAGATTCTTCAACTCTAGAATATACCAAAAATTCTCCGCGAGCTATATTTTCGAAAGCAAAAGGAAATTTCGACCTCTGTCGATAAAACAACGCATAGCGATCCCGTAACATCGAAATCAGGTGGAGCCAGTTCCAAGGAGTCGTCAGTAGGACAGAAAAAGAAACTCGGATAACGCAAACAACGAGAACCTCCTCCTGTGCTAGAAGATTCAAAACATATCCGCGCACCGAGAGCGTTGTCAATTCTTACGGAAACCTCGAGCAGCGAACAAAAGTAAACGATCCTGACCCTTTTAATGACACGACCATACAATCAATGCAAAACACCTCTCCTTCTCTTGAAGCGAGTAGCTATTTCTGCAATTCGGACCAATGGCGACTTCGGCCGAAACCGATATCCACAGCCATTTCTCCCGCTGTACGGAGCAGTTTTATCTGCGGCCAGCTCGTTCGTTTGGCGGTAAGTGCCGGGCGTATCTGCGCAGTTCTGGAAGGAAAGTGAGGTCTCTGTTGGAAGAAGTGCGGTTGTTGGATCCCGTGAATGAAGGCCTCGTCACTGTTTACGTCCTGGCTAGGAATGCCGATTTACTTCGCACCGGTTTTACTATTTTTTGAGCTCGCTCTCTCTCTCTCTCTCTCTCTCTCTCTCTCTCTCTCTCTCTCTCTCTCTCTCTCTCTCTCTGTTCACGTGAAAGTTAAAGGTCGAAATTTTATCACGTTCATAACTAGTTTTTGAATTCCCTGATACTTTCATAAATCGTATTCTTTACACATTATTAATTGTTTAAATGAAACTGTGTGAAAAGCAATTCCATTAGTAGTTTTTGGCCAAAAAAATGTACCCCATAAATATAATTTCTATATAAAAACTTAAATCTGACCCTATTGGGATGATAACTGCCAATATCACTCTGAAAACTAATGATTTTTTATAAATAACAGCACAAAAAATTAAATGGGAATAATTCCTAGATTAAAAAAAAACAATTTATATAAATTTGGTATTAGCAGTGAATTCAATCTATGTTTACGGTTATGCTCAACATTTTATTATACTTTCTTGATTTCGAAAAAAAAAATCCTCGAAGGAGCAAACAGATGTTTTAATAACTTATTTACTTATCTGTCTATTCTTGTAAGTAACTACTCTCGATCTATGTATACACGTACCATGCATGAAACGCACAGAGTAATACTCTCTAGTGCGCGACCTCTATTGCCTCACATAAAGCACATATGGGGAGGCTCTAGCTATGGAAATTTACAGCTCTATTGTTCCATCAAATGCCTCGGTCGAGGAAGATAAGCCTAGGGCTTTCTGTTTTCCCCTACGTGATATTCGATGCGAACAAGAGGTGCCTTGACAAAACAACATCTTGTCAGTAAAACACTTTGACAGGAAAATAGATTACCATAAAAC
>NC_089784.1:2200503-2208003 GCF_040412425.1 Macrobrachium rosenbergii | reverse complement strand
AAAAATGGTTTTAATGTCTGGGCACTGAATCACTGATGAAGGTTAATAACAGTTTCAGAAGATCTTTATCGTAAAATTTGGTCATTATTACTTTTATTATTAAAAATGTGCGCATGGACGGAAGGCCATTCATTTGTACATCAAGATACCAAAGAACTGATGCCTGTATGTTGAAGAGAAGGAAAAAAATAACGATAACTCAACCAACCGACACAGAATCTTTGCAATAAACATGAACACAAATCAGTAAAACCAAGATAATGCCTCATTGTTGTTTTCACGTAATACTCCACCCTTTAATGAACTTAGAGGTATTAACATCAATATCTGCATTATGCACTGAATGAGACGCTGAGTCTCTATTATGCTTATGGAAAAATAACTTTCGCGGGAGAAGAGGCTCCTGAGAACTCATTTAATATTCATAAGCATTATTTCCGCTCAGAAAAAAATGAAGAAAATATTCTTTGGGTTTTCAAAATAGGAGGAGGAGGAGGAGGAGGAGGAGGAGGAGGAGGAGGAGGAGGAGGAGGAGGAGGAGGAGGAGGAGGAGGAGGAGGAGGAGGATGCAAAGTTTCTCCAAGGGCATTATTCTTATCATTGGCATTCAGCAGAAAAGGAAAAAGAAAAAAAGAAAAACTCCCTTTCAAGATCTTTATGAGACACAGGAACTTTGGCATTTTCATCTCTGGAAATGACATAAGTTTAAATTTGAACTATAAACTGTGATATTAAACCTCATATCTGAGGAATATTAACGGCGGATTATCATCTAGTCCATGAATATAGCAGCAGCTAAACATTAATTCTATTTATTTATTTCTTTCTTTTTGACGGGTAAAATGCTATTTACTGGTAACTATCATAAGACTCCATTACTGTATGTGCAGAGGTCTATAAAAATTGTGCTTTTACGTAATTCTCCGTTGATACGATTTTTTTTTTTTTTATGTAAATCGCGCAGACAAGACTAGAGAGAGCCGTTATGCAATAATACGAATGAAAATGTTTGATCTCTCTCTCTCTCTCTCTCTCTCACGGGCCTCCTAGCACTTGTGCCAGCGCATTTGGTTTATAAAGTAAATGTCCAGCGTTTGATCTCCGAACCGAATGAGGAATGGCGATATGGTTTTATTGACCTAACCAGTTAATTCAGTAGCTAGTCGTTAATCGACGATCGCAAGTCTGAGGAGAGAGAGAGAGAGAGAGAGAGAGAGAGAGAGAGAGAGAGAGAGAGAGAGAGAGAGAGAGTAGAAGAAGAAGAAAAAATTATCGAAAAAAACAAGAGTGATACTTACTCTGACAAAAAGCATGTCATCATAAAAGTATAAGCAATAGGGCTTTCCCGAGATAATTTTCAACCCCCGTGGATGAAAACATCATTGAAAAATTATTCTCTCTCTCTCTCTCTCTCTCTCTCTCTCTCTCTCTCTCTCTCTCTCTCTCTCTCTCGTGGCAGTTGAACTGCTAGAAAAGAAGGCAGCATATTCTGTCCTCATTTATCAACCCGCAACTGCAGAAGTGTTTTCCTAATTTCAGATTGGAAAAGCCTAATCACGGAATCGATTCGTAATGTCCCACCGTAAAGACTTTCATTCATTTTGCTTCACAGGCGACATATCAACTTCACCAATTGCACAGCCCAGCTTCTCAAGAGGCAGCGAGCGTCATATGAACTCGAAAATCTGTCAAGATGTGAGAAACACTTTTGTAAATGACCCAGCTATGCTAATCATAGCCTGACGAATACATGCACTTCTCCACTTACTTAAAAACACACCCCAATCAATCAACCCCGAGTTACACCTCCCGCTGCGAATGGTTGTCTATACACTTTCCTGTTGCCAGAAACGACCAGATCGTTGTCTGACTAAATTTTGTTGGCTGAACGCTCCGGTGTCCTTTGAAATCTCCTTTGCTTTGAATCTCCAATTACCTACAGTCCCTCGTTGCCTCCAAAGTGGATTCCGTTCTAATTTATACTGTGGTCTAGTAGCTTTTGGTCATTTTTTTTTATTGCACCTTAAAGTATGTGATATTCACTCAACTGTTTTCTAGTTTATTCTTAAAATTAACGGGTAGTGGATCCTAAACAGATATGAATATAACCAAAGTGACTACAAAAAAAAAAAAAAAATTAGAACAAAAATTCAAATTTTGTTGGAGGTAAACAGATATGAATATAACCAAAGTGACTACAAAATAAATTAAAACAAAAATTCAAATTTTGTTGGAGGTAAACAGATATGAATATAACCAAAGTCACTAAAAAAAAAAATAGAACAAAAATTCAAATTTTGTTGGAGGTAAACAAAAAAAAAAAAAAAAAAACACAGAGACAAGAAGTAAAAATCAACAACAAAAAAAGAAAGAAGAGTAGAAAATTTCCGGCCACCATTCTCTAGCAGTTTCCCCCGACAAAACAACAAAGAGAGAGAGAGAGAGAGAGAGAGAGAGAGAGAGAGAGAGAGAGAGAGAGAGAGAGAGAGAGAGAGAGAGAAGGTCCGAAAAGGAAGGGGGCTTCCAAAATATTCCCGAGCATTTGCCTTCCCTGAACCGAGACTTGTACCCCACAGTTTATTTAGCAGAAGTTGGAAGGCGTCCAACTGAGCTTACAAAGTGTTCCTTGGCGTTTTATGATAGTTACTCCTTCCGAGTTAATAAGTCAAGGGAAAAAGATTCTGTTATGCCATGCTTACATGTTTCTGGTTTTGTGTGTTCTCCATTGCGATGATGTTACTCGACTCCATTCTTTTTTGTATAACTTTCTTTTTTGTATTTTACTCTGTGTCTTCTCTATGTATAGATTTTTGTTTTAAAGTTGTCAATTATATTTTGCAGTTCTTCTCTATTTATTGTCATATATGTATTATTTAAAGAATTCTTTATTTACTGACTATAGATGACCTGTAGGTTACATTTTCCTACACATCCCTCTAAATGGCCGAATTTTTACATTACAATGAAAACCTTGTAAATCCTTTCTCTACTTTACATTTTTTTTGTGTCACTTAGAGACAATATCAGACAACTTATGGCTCATAATTACTAAGTGTCTGTATTATTTTACATGTCTCTTTCCTGTCTCTGTACCCATAACAGAGAAAAATTACGCGTAGGTGTCACTGGATCCTATAACAAACATCAAGTTTCTAATGCAACTGTAATACACCTGAAATCAGAACAAAGAAAAAAATAGGCCTCTATTCATCTTTATTTGACTGACAATGGGGACGAGCGATGTTCATAAGCAATAACAGTAATAAAACGTGGCGCGGAGTTTTTATCTTTTTCTGTCTGTTCGTTTATCCATTCGTTTGATTTTAATCTGTTTGACATTTCTCCGTAACGCAAAAGATTATGTGGAAGTTTTCGAAAATACAAGAGCTGCGCTTCACGATGGTTAACCTTTGGTAGTAGAGATATGCATGTTACTTCTATAGAGATATGCATGTTACTTCTAGAGTAAAATTACTTTCCTCTCTCTCTCTCTCTCTCTCTCTCTCTCTCTCTCTCTCTCTCTCTCTCTCTCTCTCTCTCTCATGCCCGACAACGAAAACACCAAGAGACAAGCTGGGTATCAAACATCTTCCAGGCTTACGTAACCACAGCAAACATGACGGGTACCAGAGACAGAGGCTTGCAGTCTCTGGAAGTCCTGTTTTTAATAAGATTTACAAGACACAAGAGAGTTCAGTCTTCTGCAGCTGAGAAGAGACATGTAATAGCCACTGGAAATAAAAATTCTAAATAAAATCCTACATTTAGAACAAAAATGGATTTAATTATCTATACTGGACTGAAAAATAAGATCGTACACTTAGAACAAAAGTGGGTGTAATTATATACACCGGACTGATATGAGCGATAGACAGTAATCATTGGGAGCAACATGTTTACAAAATAGCATTCAACAAAAACAGCGTTTCATCCTCTCCGACTGACAAAGGGTAGCAAAAACAACAGAGAAAAACAATCATTTAAAAAAAAAATGCATCCAACGCAAAACAAAGTTTAATTCTCTCCCGGCGAGGAGCACGAGCGATCTCCGAGGAGGACGGCGATCATTTCAAATGGAGAAACCGAATTAGACACCGTGATGAAACCCAAGAGAATATTCTTGTTAATGTGGAGATGAATTAATTACACCATGATTGGCATTTCTGTCCGCTTTCATTTGTGTCCTCTTAAAGACGAGCGTGTCTCCTCCGATCCGCAGACGGTGAGGGAAGACGGGAAAGACTCTTTGCAACCCAACATCGGGAGATAGGGAACGCTGTCTCGGAAATAAAGACGGCGAAAAAAGGATGGGAAAGAGATATGAAAAGGTAGCGAGAGCTAAAAGGGATTTGGGGAACGGTCAGAAGGAACGAGACAAAGAAATGAATGGCAATGGAAAAGAAGGGTGCAGGGAATGTGAAAGAAAGGGAAAATTAAAACTGGTAGGGTGAAGAAAGGTTTTGACGATTTGAGATAAATTGTGAAGTGTCGAGGGTGAGTTTTCATTTGGAAGAATGAAGATAACCATTTCAGGATTATTATTATTATTATTATTATTATTATTATTATTATTATTATTATTATTATTATTATTATTAATGCCATAAAGAAGTTCAGTCGATTAGCATGGCCATACGCTATAAATTTGGAAAAAAAAAAAAAAAAAAACAGTATGGCCATACGCTATAAATTTGGAAAAAAAAATAAATAAATAAACAAAGAGCAATTAACAACAGCTAAAACAGCAAACATAAAATTCATAAACGTACATACACAGCCTCATAAAAACTGAACTTTGACAAACTCGTGAAGAATACTGGACAAAAGAAGGCCTATGCATAGAAATCTTATCATTTTTACTGAAGCAGGCCGCTATGGCTGGAAATTACCCAACTGGAAGCCAATTCACTGTTCAGTTCAGACAGACCGTTCGAGCTTAGTTATACTAAACTGAACTACCCTTTACCTACGAGATGTTTAGTTTTCTTTACAAATGATAATCGACATGGAATGCAAACACTAACATTAATATAGTTTACATAGTGGGGAAAGAGAGAAATAAATGAAGAGTGTTTATTCAAATGACTTCCAAAATAGAAAATGATCTTCTGATGATACGTTTTGTTTCTGTCAATATGTTTCCGAAGTCTCATTTCCCCTAAACCTTTCAGTTCTCAGAAAATCATTTTCAGGAAATGGTTGATATGACCACACCCTGGACGACATCCATCACAGTCGACTGATTACCAGGTACAAACTCAATGCTTAGCTAAAACAAAGAAAATTTTTTCCATGAAACGGGCTTATGTTGTATGTATGTATGTATGTATGTATGTATGTATGTATGTATGTATGTATGTATGTATGTATGTATATGTATGTATATATATATATATATATATATATATATATATATATATATATATATATATATATATATATATATATATATATATTATATATATTATATCTTATTATCTGATTTTGCTGATTCAGAAAAGATTCTGCATCAGTAATCATTTACATTTACAGGATATGAATATGAAGTGTCTATTTTCCAGACAGGAAAATAACATTCCTTCCCAAACGGCGTCATTTCAGGAACGATATCTCTGGCCTTAGGCCTTGTCTTCAAGGAGAGCGTAAGCGTCGGATTTCACTAATGACGACTGAGATGGATTGTCTACATAACGTCTAGGGACGAGGGATTGCCAGCGAGGGAGTTGTGGGAGTGGAGTATCGGAGTAGGGCGCGGGGAGTATGATCCCACACAGATGGTTATTAAACGCTGGTGCACGAACCAGTTGTAATTTATATCCGGCCTTAAAGCGCTACTCCTTTATATGAGGGGGTTGATTTATATAGTAAAGAATTGTCCACTTTCCCCCGCCTGGGCCATTTTCGGTTTTGGGAGTTGCTGCCTACGTAACGGCGCGATGCTTTCGTTCGGGACACGCGTTAGGAAATTCATGAGTTCGACCAAAATCCCTAATACTGCGTACTGCTATGTTCCTTCTAGACGGAGATTAATATGTAGAGAAAACAGACATATATTTTGAGAGAGAGAGAGAGAGAGAGAGAGAGAGAGAGAGAGAGAGAGAGAGAGAGAATCATAACTGTTAAGAAACCGTATGCAGTGAATAGTATGATGTCCGTGTGAAATAAAGCAATGTTACCTGTAGAAGCTTAACTGGCAATAAACAATTAACCGTAAGCAATGTTACCTGTAGAGGCTTAACTAGCAATAAACAATTAACCTTAAAAACATCGAATTTGTCGACGTCAAGGTCCAGGCCAAAGCGTTTAACGAAAGAAAAATTAACTGTATTCTGTTTGAGTGTGTAACCAAAAATAACATATATTAAATATAATCCCTCGCCTCACCTAATGTGATTCTCTTCCAGTAAAGTAATAAAGGAACCACCAATCACACTCCAGCATAATGGATTCCATCGACGGGATTGGCCTTTCGAAAGGCACCGCCAACACCCCCCAATCCCACAATCTGTCCCCCCCCAACACCCAAAGTGATCAAGGATAGAGGAAGATGGCGCCGTGGTTTTATCTATTTATACTCTTCAGTGGAGACTCGGTCTTGTTTACCCGCGTGCTTGGGAAGATGACGACGCTGGAAGGATCACGAAGCCGAGACGAGGTATCGACTCATCTGGAAATCTCATTATCTTATGCATAAGAAATTTGCTTTTTACGAGTCGGCCGCGCCGGGATTAGCTTTAAATACGTTACGCAGAAAACGATTTACAAAGATGTTTACCGCCGCGCAAAAGTCTTCACGCGATGTTTCCCGTCAGGTTAAAGCGAGTTCTGATCGTGTTTACCGTGGCAACGGAACGGTTCAAAGCCTTAGAATGCTTTGCTGGAGAGAGAGAGA
Organism: Macrobrachium rosenbergii; assembly: GCF_040412425.1. Taxonomy (NCBI): domain Eukaryota; kingdom Metazoa; phylum Arthropoda; class Malacostraca; order Decapoda; family Palaemonidae; genus Macrobrachium; species Macrobrachium rosenbergii. The sequence goes on along the minus strand of NC_089784.1, from coordinate 2,201,111 downwards.
GTCCCCAACATAACCATTATTTCTGGATAATGTTTAGGTGCATATGTACCTTGATGCTGACCACCACATGAAAGGATACAAGATAATATTAAGCGTTTCGTAAAACGACTGACAATAAATATAAGATATCGCCAAGAATATGAAAATAGTCTGATATTTCTGTATAAGAATTACTCCAAATATGCTACACGTAAAGGTTACTTTATTTCATATATTACATGAACTGATTGTAGCGCCACATGAAAAGAATCCCAACATAGCCTACCGTCAGATAACATAATTCACGATGATGTTTATTCTACATAAAAGAATCCCAGTCCTCGGGGTTTCAGAAACACTCAGATAAGTTCTTCTTTTCTCTTATCATAAGACATAATCTGGGTTCCTGGCTTGGGCAGGGTCACTTACCATATATCATTCCCTATGGAAGCAAGTTATTTTCAAGTAGAGTGAATTCGCTATGAAGGGTTTTTCTGGCTTCATATATATATATATATATATATATATATATATATATATATATATATATATATATATATATATATATATATATATATATATATATATATATATATATATATATATATATATATATATAAATTAGGACC
>NC_089784.1:2173003-2193003 GCF_040412425.1 Macrobrachium rosenbergii | reverse complement strand
TCCAGCTATTCGTTATGTCACAAACTTTTGTGACATTTTCGATGTCCATTATCAATAATACTACTTTCATCATTATTTGCCTTTTATATGTGTTTATTTGCGTATATTATTATATATCTATCTATTCTATATATATATATATATATATATATATATATATATATATATATATATATATATATATATATATATATATATATATGAATATAATGTATATGTAGAAGATATACAAATATACCCAATTAAACATATATAAAGACAAATAAAGATGGAAATAATATTATAGGTAATGAACATATGAAAATGTCACACACATATACACACGCACGTATATAGTATAGTATATATATATATATATATATATATATATATATATATATATATATATATATATATATATATATATATATATATATATATGGTGTGTGTGTATGTATGTATGTATGTATGTATGTATGTATGTATGTATGCATATATGCGTGTGTGCGTGCGTGTAAGGACAAGAAACTATAATTCTACGGCAGATATCAAAACAAAAAGAAAATGAATATATTTATGCATCATGGTAGTTTTAAAATATTTTCCCTTTCTCTTGTCTACCCAAAGTTTAATCCATCGCATAACAAAAATGTCTGAACATAAAGGTTATCGCATCAGTATTTTTCTTTTTTCTTTTTTTTATATCTCCAGAACAGGGAAAAATACTGGGGGGGGAGAGAGAGAGAGAGAGAGAGAGAGAGAGAGAGAGAGAGAGAGAGAGAGAGAGAGAGACACTCTCTTCGAGAACAAGGGAAAAGGTGGTGTATGGAGAAAAGAGAAGGACGAGAACGGGACCTTGAGAATTGTAGGAAATCGTTAAAATCATTCATATATTCTTCGGTCCTGCTCATCTTTGAAACTTCCCGTCAAACTTTCAAGAAAAAGTCTGCGAAACCAATTTCCTTTATTCTCCCGATGCGCCGGCATATCCAATTCCCCTCTTCCTACGGTTCCTCGCACCCTTCCTTTCTCTCTCCTCCTCCTCCTCCTCTTTTGCCCACCATCATCGACGTCATCATCCCCACCTCCAACTCCCCACCACCAGCCAATACGCCGCCCTCTCTCTCTCTCTCTCTCTCTCTCTCCACTCTTCTCAAATCGACGCAACTCTTGACTTGGGCAACAACTGGCCTACCACCAGTTCTCCAATGGACGTACTAACATCTAGCCATCCCTTTTATCCTCACTCTCTTTTTCGAGAAATAGTTGCGTAATGCGTTAAAAAACATTTTTTTGGGGGGCCAGTCATTTTTGACAGGCACAGAAGGGAAACAGTGGATAAAAAATGTAGCACCCCAACCAACCCACCCACCCACCCACCCCCAACGCCCAGTGGACTGGATTATTCTACGGAACAGCTAAGCAGTAGTCTTTATTGTGGCTTCCAACCACCGAACCTCTGGAGAAAGGAACGAAAAACTAAGCAGAAATTTTTTTAAAAAATGGGCAAAAAATTCCCCTGCGAACAACGGACATATATTTATCGCGAGAAAATTTTTTTTAGCTTTCTTTACTGCTTTTTCTCAACTTCGAATGAAAGCGATGGCCTTTTTTTTTCTCGTAAAAAAAAAAATAGGAAGAGCACTTGAAACTTCCCGAGTATATATATTCCTCCTCGCGTAAGAAGAAGAAGAGGAATAAGAAGAAGAAGAAGAAGAGGAAGAAGAAGAAGAAGACGGCGAAAAACCGAAGCAATCGTTGTTCGGGTGATGCATACTAATGAAGGGGGGGGGGAAGAGGTTTCTCGTGAATGCACAGGAAAATGAGTGGTGTCTGCGAGAGATATAGTCGAGTATTTTCACTTTATTGGAAACGAGAGGAGTGCCTGGGCGTCTGGGGGGCCGAGATGGTTTTCGGCACCTCTGGCAAAGGACCATGAAGATGACACTGCAGTGAATGGGATGTGGCCCTGGGTGGGGGGGGCGGGGGTGGTCCCATTTTGATAGCCACATATTGGATGCAAAGGGGTGACTTTGATTTAACCGCGCCTCCCTCCCAAAATGTTTGTTCTACTTCTCCGACCTCTGCAAGGACCCACAGCTGATGAACCGGAGATGTACTTTTCCTCAATAATTAAATATATATATATATATATATATATATATATATATATATATATATATATATATATATATATATATATATATATATATATATATATATATATATATATATATATATATATATATATATATATATATATTTATAGAGTATATATATATATATGATTATTATCACTTTTGTACGTGATTCATTTATCACACATAACCACAGGTGAAATGGCTTGAAATAAAGTCGAAACCGGTCAGGACCTACACCCTGTTTCTTATTTTTCACCTGTGGTTATGTGTGATATATATATATATATATATATATATATATATATATATATATATATATATATATATATATATATATATATATATATATATATATATATATATAAAGAAAAAGGTAAGGGTTTAACAGTTAACAGATAGGAACGATATATAACCTCGCGGAAAACGGAGCCAGGAAGAGAGTTCCAGTGCTTGGAAGTGAATGGGAAGAAACAATCTCTGAATTGTGCAATCTGCGCGCTAAAAATAAAATAAAAATGGAAAAAAAAAACTTCTAGAGTGAGGATGGTAGATGTTATTTCATTACAATTATTTTTTTTTTTTAACTCTCAGCTCTGAAAGTGCATCAGCTTTAGTAACAACCATGAATGGGTTATCTTCTATCTAAGCAAGTTTTGAAAACAGAGCAATATCATCAACAGAAACTTTGCGAAATATTTACAGCCATTAAACTAAAATAATTTCTGACTGAAATTTGCGATGGAAAACTTTTTCGTCTACTAAATGTTTCCATTGAGGACGCTCCTTCCTTTTTTTTTTTTTTTTTGCTAAAACTTTATAAATGAACTACTGAAATCAGCTGATAAGATATCGGATGGAAAATTAATAAATCACGCTCATTCACTCTTACTGAATATAAATGGGGAAACCTTTGGGGTTTCCCAAATAACTTTTCTTTTGAAAACAATTTGTTTTTCATCTTGCAATCTGCCCTGAATTTACGAATTCACACTTGATTTTTCTCTGGAATCGTATAATCATGTAAACGTATTTGCTCATAAATAGACATTAAAAAATACAATTTCACACCTAGCCATCTGCTATGTACTGCAATTCTGTTTACGACTTATGGTAGATGCATACAATTTACGGATTTATTCATATTTTCGATCAAATACGTCAATTACTATTTTTTATCTTGTTCTGGTGCCTTCATTAAAATCTTTCAGCTATACAGCTTCCTAGATAACAGAAGTACTCCTATAGAACATATTTTGGGAACGCCGAAGAAATATTCAAAGATTTAGCACAACACGATCATTACTTAAAGATGGATACACAGGAAGAGAAAAATGTACGTGCACGCCGTGTAAATATTCTATCAACCTAGGAGAGAGAGAGACAGACAGAAAGGGAAAGAATTTCACGTCAAATTGCAGGAAAAAAAATAAATAAATAAACATCTGTAAAGAAATAACGAATAAACAAAAAAAGAAAAGACGAAATAAACATATTCCATCCAACCTTGCAAATACTCCCTCCATCCGGGGAAAGAAAATATCCATCATCACCATCATCAACATATTCACTCCACACGCCCCCAAAAAAAAAAAAAGAAGAAGAAGTCGAACGAACAGAGAAAACCATTAAATGAGAATTCATAATTGCTCCGACGTGTCCCTGGCCACCGCCAAGAAACAATTATTTCCTTTTAAGGGTCCTCGCATTCCATTTGCCACAAAGAAACCAGATAGAGAACGGGACGGTTTTCTAAAAGCCACCTCCCCTGGGTTTCACTCCCGCGGAACAATGGAGCAGCAGAAGCCCCCCCAACCGCCCCCAACCCCGCCCCCCACTACCCTAAACACCCACTTTACTAACCCCCCCCCGCCCCCCACCCTCAGAGAATGAAAGTTACAAAAGAAGGAAAAGAGAAAAAAAAGGCAGAAATGTCTTTCATACGACAATAAGTTCCAGAAATTAATAATAAGTAACGTCGGAAACTCTTGTGCCGTGTCGACATGGAGCCGGAGAAAAGACAAAGGAAAAAAAAAAAGAAAGTGATGATAAATTGTTTCTGTGTGTTACGCTTTTATTCCGTAATGGTGCGTCACAGTTGTACGTAAGTTACATTTACGCGTAATGCACTGCAATTACCTTACGACATGCATGGGCTTTCAACTTACGGATATGATATAGGGTATGGTGAATTGGATGTTAAACGGTGTACGTGGCTATATATATATATATATATATATATATATATATATATATATATATATATATATATATATATATATATATATATATATATATATATATATATATATATATATATATATATATATATATATATATATATATATATATATATATATATATATATATATATATATATATATATATATATATATATATATATATATATATATATGTGTGTGTGTGTTTATAACAACAAAACTGAGTCGACATCATCTATTGATTAGGACAGGCCCAGGTTTGATGTGACTTTACAATTTACGATGTACCCACATAGGAACTAATCTTAATAAAGGCACAAAACAGGAATACAAAATACAACCTCAGTGAAATACTATGACTGACGTAATTTTTTATTAGGACTACCAATCTAATGATTTTTTCTATTCTCTCTATTGAATTTTTCCTTCGTACTCCCTTTTCTTTACCCATGACCCTCGAACTGGCAATGCAAGGATATCGGCGTCAGTGACCCTGGTAGTTGTGACGCCAGACAACCCACAATTAATCAATCAATTAATCAATGCAAGGATAGATCAGAAACTTGGATGATGACACATCTCAGGCGTGCGCGGATATTCTACATTTTGGTATGTTTAGTTTTTATCTCCCCTCTACAGGAAACACTAGTCTTGCTCTCTTTGAAACACACTGTTCGCGAGTGTGTTTGTAGATGTAAGATCGAGAGTCTGGTTGACACAAGATCTAATGGGTAACTACCAGCGATAGGTCAAAATAAATATGCGCCATGTTCCGTTAAATTCCAATGCGTTTCTGTAATCCTGAGCAGTGAATTCAGTACCCAAAACCTAGCAAGCTGTCGCAAGTCTCAATCAAAGTAGGAAAGGACATGAGACCGCTGACCTAATCCCAGAAGAACTGCTGAGACCAAGGTAGGTAGCAAATCTTCTAGAGAGAAAATGCGTATAATTAAAATAATGTAATTCTGTTTATCCGAATGCGTATGCGTCCCAACAGACATGTCAGATAAAGCCACTCAATTTTCACCATAACTTTACTCGTTAGTCTTGACAGATAAATCCGATATTTGATACGATCAATCCTCATTAATGGATGCATACGGATTAAATACAAATTACGATAATCCCTGATAATTTATGCTAGATAGATTAAACATTCCCTGATAATATACAGTAACAATTGGTTATATTTCCTGAGAGATGTGGAACATCGTATGGAATCAAATAAAAATTCAATAACTTATATATATGTATTCAGATAAAATCTTACATACACACATGCACTCATATACACCCTTTAAAAACATACATACGTACATACACACACACACACACACAAACACACACACATATATATATATATATATATATATATATATATATATATATATATATATTATATATATATATATATATATATATATATATATATATATATATATATATATATATATATATATATATATATATATATATATATATATATATATATATATATATATATATATATATATATATATATGTATATATATGAAACCAAATTCACCCACGAACGAATAAAACATTTTGCTATATGTATATATATCCCCCTATATGACGAGACAGACATATAATAAATATATGATAGGCTTCTCTTTATTAGTTTAAAGGTAAAACATTTTCATAAAAAAAAAAAAAGATTCCCTAAAAACGCCGAAAAAAATATTTTTTCTTGCTTTGGAAATTCATACATGAGTCTAGTTTTAATTAAAAAGTTGACCCAACTAATTTGGGAAAATTCAGTACTCAAACATTCCTTTACCCCATTTAGGGCGAGACTTTATTCCATATCTTTCCCCTCCTCTCGTCTTCTCACTCACATTATGTACAAAATACGTTCCATGGATAATAATCTCTCTCTCTCTCTCTCTCTCTCTCTCTCTCTCTCTCTCTCTCTCTCTCTCTCTCTCTCTGACTGCAAATTCCACTCTAAACGAGTTCATTATCCTTATCTATCTTAAAGAGAGAGCAAAATGTTAACTTAAAAATATCTTATATCTCTCTCTCTTAAAGAAGATAATCCTTTTGAGATTCGCTAGTAAATAAATTAGGGCTGTCACATCCTACAGAATATTTTTTATTTGATTAACCAAGCGATAATTCTCGACTGTCATGAGAAACACTAGGCTATTTCTATTCTCCATCCTCTGGATATTCTCCTACTTTTTGTTTTCCCCCGAATTACATAACCTCTCTTTTTCGTTCGACAAATACAGAATGATATTCTGAGCTCCACATTCATGGAGGAACGCACGCGAACAGTTGTGATTGAAATATCCGCAGCCGACTACGTATATTTCCACCTGATGCGGCGGTGTCTCTTTGCAATTATTATATATGATACGGGATTCATCATTTATAGTTTTCCATGTTCGTTCCAGGATATATTGGAAGTCGTGCCAAAAATGAATGGCAACGCTATTTTATAATATGAAGTTCATCAGTGGTAGAATTGAGGCAATTTTCCGGCACAGAGGCCAGTATATCATGGGCATGAGAGCACGTGATTTCTCTTTGGCAGAAGGGATTTTTATGAAAAGATTTTTCCATTCAAAAATTTCTCGCAGGTCTCTGTCCTTTTTTTGTCTCTTGCAACCAAAATGGAATTGGTCGTAGCTGACAAACAGAAAATTCAGTTGAAAGGAAAATTAACACATATTAAAGAAATACCTCATTTTGAATTAGTTCATAATTCACCAGCTCGGAAGCAATCATTTACATGAGTCTAGACACTGTTTTCAGAAGAGCAATTTCAAATCCTTGGCCACTTACTAGATCTGATGTCAAAATGGATAAAGCGTCTTATAAGCCCAAAAAAAGGAAGAACGCACGAATCATTTTTAGCGGGACCTTGCACGGCAGTTAAAATATGGAGGTATTTTTAAACGCGTAAATATTTCCCTTCACGGAGTGCAAACAAGGAGGTGTGCTATCAAATCCCCGAGGCAGATAAAATCTGACCAAGCAGAAACCCAAAGAAAAATCAAGGGGGAATTCTCAGGGCATGGAGAAAGCAACAAGAAAGAAGGAACCAGGTGGAAGTTGAGGAGAGTAGGAATGTCTTTCAGGAGATACACCAATAGATTATGGTAACGAACTACCAGAAATTCACGGAGTTACTGAGTATGATACATGATACAAAATATTTTACTGCTACCTGCGTCGTTTGTTATACACGTTTGGTTGCTCTGTCAAGTCTAATCCTTCGGGCCAGCCCTAGGAGAGCCGTTAATCAGCCCAGTGGTCTGGTAAAACTAAGGTATACTTTTTAACTGCGTGTGCTCTTCCGGGCGTAAGAGCGTCGACTCAGTCAGGAGTTGCGGGGCAATGAATTTTACTTGCTATTTACCTCTGATTTTCTACAAAATGCCCTTTTTTTTTGCCGTTTCCCATTCATTTACCCACTGCCAGAAACGAGGGTTGTCTACGCGACAGCAAAAGTCATTCAGGTTAGTGGAATAATTGGCACGAGCTCCCTCGCCTAGGCAGGCTTTTATTGAACAAGTACACGTTTTAAGCACTGTAGAGCAGACGTGGCAGTATCTTTAAAAGTTTTAAAGTCATCGTAACAACACATTGGTGACAAGTCAGTTTTATTTTCAACTACAATCAGTTTCCATAACACAGCAAATGTATTGAAGTATTTGCATACAATATAAACCTAATATGAGGACACACACATGACTGAAATAATCATATGAATATGTTGTTATAGAGTCATACTTGACGTTAATATGAAGTAGAATACGTTTTAGGACCGGGAACGGGTACGGGCTGTAGGTTGCCCATGCACGTTTTAAATCTAGAGAGGCTAATCTCAATCATTATCAATCACACTTGTCAAATTAGTTGTTACCTTTACCTTATATAAAGGTCAATCAATGCAGTTCTCCATTACCTTCAAGGACAACATGTAATCAGAAGAAAATGAAATTTCACGAGTCGAAAATTTGAAGACAAAATTTGCTACTGATCAGGCAAAGGTCATCCTCAGCCAACCTCTAATTAAAAAATCACTTTTCTCAAAAATTTCAATACCCAGGAAGCCAGTCGGTAACGTTTTCAAATGCACTCTCTTGTGAAGTTGTTTCCTCTGAGCTTTTAGATCTGGGAGAGCCAATAAACACAAATTCCTGTCCTCTCCCTAAAATTTTAGAGCCGAGACAAACACTCACTGCCGCTCCCAATTACCTCTTCTCGAGAATTATCTGTCATCCCTGATATTTTTGCTCTGGAACGAAAGGTGAATATTTCAACAATACCCATGAAATTATTAGTCCTAATTCATAGCATTTTAGAAATTGCACTTTAAATCAATATTGCTGGCAATCTCAGTTTCTCATGGACGGCAGTCGTTCCAATCAACAATACCCATGAAATTATTAGTCGTAATTCATAGCACTTTAGAAATTGCACTTTAAATCAATATTGCTGGCAATCCCAGTTTCTCATAGACGGCAGTCGTTCCAATCTTTGATGTTCGCTGTCCCGGCAACCTATAAAGGACCAAAGCGTGTTAGGTCGGGTGACCTCATGGGAGGTCAGAGTATGTGATTTTTTTTTATGTCTTATACAGAAGCACAGAATGCATAAAACGTTTAGTAACACCCCCACGTTTCTGGAAACACGCAATCTAAAACAAATGAATTTTGTACTGACGCAACACGTTTTAAAATAATGAGTTTGGATACGTGAAACGAAGTTCATCATTAGAAAACTATTCGTAAAAATCCGCAGATAACTTTAAAGCCAAATACTTTGCAAAAAAAAAAAAAAAAAAAAAAAAAAAAAGGAGCACGAAACTGGTCAAAGGAAGTATCTCATTTCGGAGGCACACAAACCTTGCATCAGCAGTATTGATGAACTAAAGGAGCTACAAATGAATCTTCTCATACACCGAAATGTAAGCAGGTGCCTCTTGCCAGAGAATCTCGAATGAAAAGGACAAGTATGCGTGATTTCAGCCGTTCGTTTTAGATTGAGCTTCAAATTATCCCATCCCCATTCCCCCTCCCCCCTTTTTTTAATCGGGCTTAGGGCCCATCGGCCTCTACACTTCAAATGCCAATACCCACATATAACCATATCTGCAAATAATGTCATCATAATTCACATACTAAATAGCCAGGGTTTCCTCTTCGTAGACACAATGAAAACTAAAGTCAGCGTCACTGGATGAATAACTTTCCCTGCTTATTCAGAAGTTATAATACATAATTTCTCTACCGCTGACTTAAGTCCCGACGAGAACGTCTAATTCATTTGAAACCCCCTTTTCATTTGCATCTAAACCCTCCTTTTTTATTGAATTTAATCTCCATAGAATTGGTTTAATCCAAAACAACTTCGATGTAAATTCAAGTAAGTTCCAAGTTGCGTCAACTTGGAGAGTAACTTCTCAGCGTCCTTGAGCAGCTGAGAGAGAGAGAGAGAGAGAGAGAGAGAGAGAGAGAGAGAGAGAGAGAGAGAGAGAGAGAGAGAGAGAGAGAGAGAGAGAGAGAGTAGGCTTAAAACGGGAAAGATCAGAGCGGCTAAACTTTGAATGATGGTTGCCAGAGAAATGGGTTTTTTAAGTAGCTGGGGAATATTTTCCTTTCAGAAAAATGTGTAAGAGCTTACAATAATACTCTTATCCACAGGGAAAAGATTAGAAAACTTACTTGTCATGAGTATTTATTGGAAACATTCTCTCACACTAATGTGTATATGAAACATATATAAAACTTTTGTGGAAGTTCCAATAAAAGATTTATACTTGTGTAAGGATTTTCACAAACTGAAGAAAGAATCTTAACTAAATCAGTCCCATTGTACAGAAGTATTGCATGTAAAATTCGTCCTTAAAAGCGAGTTTCTGTGTAAACTGAATTTTCCTTCAGGCTGAATTGTGTAAACCGTGAGATGTAAATAAATGCTCTTTCACTGAAAAGAATAACCTTAAATAACTCTCTCTCTGCTACTGCCTTTTTTTTCACGGAAACTGATGATAATTATATAAAATAAAAGAATTAAGAAACATACCCACGAGGCGAACAAAATATCCCTAACAAAGGGAAGTTCTAACAGAAATGTCTCTATCAGAGGAAGATCTTGCACAGTACTACAGAGAGATCATTGAGAAACGTTATACCTTGGTAAATTTTCAAGGCAATCCTTTTGGAAAAGGAAGCCCCTTTACTCTTCTTCTTTTAGGGAGGCCAATAAATCTCTTGAAAAAGGGATCTTCAAGGTCTCAGCAGGCCACGCAGCGTCAAGTTAAAGATAATTTTCAGGTGAAGTGGTCTTAAAAGTGCCAGTAGAAATAATTCATGGAAAGGTAGAGAAGTAAGGTGAGGAAGTTAGAGAAAACATGAAAGTAATTTTGTAAATTAATTACCTTGGTCAAAATTTTTTTTATTTTGTTTCATTTGCCTTTTTCTAATTGGCAAGCGAATGTTTTTTTTTTTTTTAAGAATACTCCGTTTAAAGCAGAATTACTTAACGAGAGCAGAACTTGTGTTTTTCTTCATCACCAACAGAGGCAGCTTCAACGTCAACAAAATTTTGACAGGTAATTGAAGCCAAAGAAATTTTATTTGTGTTAATTGCAGTAACAAGAAGGCATCCCCTACACCAGTTGAAGAAAGATTGTATCACCTTTAATAACAAGAGACATGAAAATTAATTATGTCTCCGAAACACTTGTAAAATAAAAGTGCATCCATAACAGCAAGAAAAGAAAAACTCCCAACAGCAATGAATAAGTCGACATTGCAAGAGATTGCATCACCGGTAATGATTATACACATAAAATTTATCACAACAGTTTTGGAAACACTTAGACATAAAATGTATTACAACAGTTTTGGAAACAGACATAAAATGTATTACAACAGTTTTGGAAACGCTTAGACATAAAATGTATTACAACAGTTTTGGAAACACTTAGACATGAAATGTGTTACAACAGTTTTGGAAATACTTAGACATAAAATGTATTACAACAGTTTTGGAAACACTTACACATAAAATGTATTACAACAGTTTTGGAAACACTCAGACATAAAATGTATTAAAACAGTTCTGGAAACACATAAGACATAAAATGTATTACAACAGTTTTGGAAACACACAGACATAAAATGTATTACAACACTTTTGGAAACACTTCGAAAGAAATGTATCCACGATAATCGTAACAACAACAACAAAAAAAAAAAATCCCCGTGAAAATGCACAGACCACCTACACTGTAACCAAGTTGACAACACGAGCCACAAAAAATCTCTCCTTGGGGGGACGCGTGGCGTTGTATCCGCTCCATCAACAACATCAACAAGCAAAGAGAGTTGCACTTTATCTACGCGGACATCTTTTCGCCTAATTACAGTCACTGTATTCCCAGCGGAGCGGCGGGCGTAATTAGCAGCGGTATTTCCTTCTTTTACTTCTCTCGTCGAAAATTTCTGAAGCACGTCCTTAGCCATTCAGGCAGCGTCCTCAAACATACTTCACTTGCATTCGTCCATTCAGTGGGGTCCACCTACATCCAAACATACATTTATGCATTCTCATCTTTAGGGTGTCTCTCTCTCTCTCTCTCTCTCTCTCTCTCTCTCTCTCTCTTTTCGTTTTTACCCCTATATCCGTATATCTTTACATTTGTTATTAGTTTTGGACACTTATTCAGCTATTTTTTATATTTTTTTATATATGTAGCCATATTTATATTTTCCTTAAAACCGACGCTTGCAGGAAAAAACAAATACACATACACACACGCACACATACATACACACACACACATATATATATATATATATATATATATATATATATATATATATGTAGTGTATATAAATATATTATATCTATATCTATATATATAGATATCTATATATATATATATATATATATATATATATATATATATATATATATATATATTATTTATAGAGAATTAACAGAATAAGATAAGCTTAAATAAAGAAGATGAAATGTGTGCTCTTAAGGTTTTTCTCTTTTGAACTAGTCGTGCAAAGGAGCTGCAGAACACGGAACGTCATCATTAGATGATGGGGCTTCAAGTGGAAGGCTGCAATGTGGTGCTAAAAGTGTGATCGAGTGACTGACCTGGTTTTCTTAAGCATGTGTATATGAGGGAGAAGTCCTTGAAGATTTAGTTATAAGAATAACTATTACCTAGGTAAAAGAGTAAATTAACCCACTGTATGAAGGTAGGGGGGAATTAAGTAACTGTATGAATTACAAGAAGTGCTGGATTAATCATGATATATAGTTATTGGAAATGGGTGACCTTGATTTCACGATGGCCACATAAGAAGTGGTAGACAGGGTTCATATAGTATTACATAATGCGTATTACAAAAGTCTGAACTCGTTTTTTTATAATTATTATTATTTAAGTTTTTTCTAAGCATGAGGAAATTCTAAACTTCTGAACACATTTTAAATTATAACATTTCAGGCTTGGATTTTTTTTTCATTTCATCTGGACGTCATTTCTTGTTTACAAATTTGCCAACACTGTCATCGTGTATACTGTGTATACTATAGTATGTTTACCTGAGGTAACTGAAGGATTCGGGAGACGAAGAATCATGAAAATTGACACAATAAAATAGAAACTGGGTTTTGATGAGAAAGGGAACTGAAAAGTTATGAAAACACGAAGAACATGATACTTGAATACTGACACCAATTGAAGTTGAAGAACAGGGAAGCCAAAACTGTACCACGGGAACTAAGTTTTGATTGAAAAAGAACTGATTAATTTCGAACGGATACGCTTCACGGAAGCATGGTGTTGACAGTACTAAGAACTGAAGAACTATGCAGTTCAAGGCTTCAAAATGAAAACGAAGCTTCAATTGAAAGAAGCAGCGACTCGTAATAACAACCAAGTCAACGAACTGAAAACGTAATGATGATGGAAACTCAAGCTAAAGAAGTGGGGAAAACTCGGGCATCTAAAGTAACGGAAAAACTCGGCATCTAAAGTAACGGAGAGTTGTTGGAAACAACAAACTGAAGTATAAGTATACCTTAGTTTAACCAGGCCACTGAGCTGATTAACAGCTCTCCTAGGGCTGGCCCGAAGGATTAGACTTATTTTACGTGGCTAAGAACCAGTTGGTGACCTAGCAACGAGACCTAGTACAGCTTATTGTGGAATCCGAACCGATTATACCGAGAAATGAATTTCTATCACCAGAAATAAATTCCTCTAATCCTTCACTGGCCGGCCGGAGACTCTCTAACTCAGGCCTAGCTGAGTGCTAGCCGAGAACTCTACCGACTCGCCCAACGAAGAACTAACAACAAACTGAAAACGGATCGTTTACGGACACAGGAGTTGAACTGCAAAATGGAAACAGATTTGTGGAAAAGAGAGACATTGCAGAATTATAAAGACACGACAAATATAGCAAACGGGGAATTGAGGTCAGCGAGAGATGAATCAGTATACCAAAAACAGCCGAACGTAGACGAAACGTTGACGCAAGGTCGAAAAATTACGAAACCCCAAAGAAAACGGGAACACGAAACGAAAAAGGACGCGAACCACGAGACGAAGAATTACAAAAACCCACACAACAAAATGGAAACAGAAGGCTCCCGTAACGTGACTTTCATTGTTGAATACCTCTTTCACTACATTACCGAGACCTATTCAACCCGGATGCCTCCCTCATTTTAATATCTTTTTTTATGTCATTCACAAAAACTCGTGGAACTATTTAATTCCCCCACTTTTTTTCTCCTCCCCTTGATGTAGCTTTTCATAACAGTTCTTTTTACCTTTGTTCTCTCATGTAATAAAAAGTCACCGGAGGGTGCAGACGTGTCTTTTCTTTGATGGGATTCCCTCGAGTTATTTGGTGAAAAATATTTTCTCGTGCTGCCGTAGAGTAGAATGGTCGTTTAGAGCGGGCGGCCAGAAAAGAGTAAATACCATGGTTACACGATTGTTACCGGCTGGTAAACACAGTCAAGTACCTGATTAAAACATTCCTTACTTCTCTATACAAGGGTTAGGTCTCTGGGTACTAAAGTGGTCAGACAATGTTCAAATATTTGATTACTTGGCCCGTTCGGTTGGGTTGTGAAAGTGGAGGTTTCAGTATCCTTACAGCTTGGTATTTACCAGTTCCGAAGGGAATTTCTCCTTTCTTAGCCTTTCTTTAGAGAAATGTGGCCGTGCGCCAATTTTCTTCTTTTTTTTTTTTTGTCCTTAACTTAGACTTTCATATTCATAAACACATTCTTTATATATATATATATATATATATATATATATATATATATATATATATATATATATATATATATATATATAATATTGTGTGTAACTAAAATGTTTTAATGTCCTGGGAATAGTCATCACCTTTCCATTCCCGTTATCCGCTTTCCCCTCTCTGTTTATCTTTCAGCTTCCTTTCTTTATATCACGGACGTGACAAACCCTTTGAAGCGCCATGTTTCATAAATATCGAAACAGTTACTGACAATAATCTATACTTATCTACGTCAGAAGTAAACTCATTTATGTCTCGCCACCCTTGGTATCCACCTCTTCGTGTGTTTATCATCTTCCTGCTCCTTTCTTTATCAGATAAAAAAAAAAAAAAGGAGGCAGACCGCGCGAAAATTAAAGGGACGCGCTCCAGCCCTAGATCTTGCTCCAGCCACTCTGGAAGGGATCTCGTAAGAAAAGCCCGTTCCTCCCGCAAGATCTTGAGCCTCGTCTGTGAAATCTCGTTTCTTTTCATGGCGTCTTCAGATGATGGAGTGCTGCGCACCACTCCTCCGGGATATGTTATGGAAATTAAAAATGTGCAAAGAAATTGTTACAAACTGCAGCGCAGGAAGAATGATTGCGCCTTAAACCCCGGGCTTTACTGTGGAATATCACGTCGCTGATGCGCGGCGCGAATGCTGGAAAAGGGAAAGATATCCGGCTAACTTAATGCGAAGATGATGTTTCTTATCGTCCGGCCCTTTTTTGCTGGAGAATCGTGACACACTGTATACTTACGGGTTGTTGTGTATCATGCAGAGGAGACGTTATCAAACATGTATCATGCGCTAAACCCAGATCATTTTTGCAGCTTCATACAATACTAAAGCAATGATTACGCTGCAGGGTTTTCGACTAATCTCGAGTTAACGTTTCCCAGTCAGTTTTACGCGTTCAAATTAAACGACAAATAATTAAAAAGGGTCGAAAGCCTTCACACCAGAGAGGCTCAGACGAGAGGAGGAAGGTCTCAGATCAACGTCCTGACATCCTTAAAATTTGTATATTGCCTTCTGCGGGAAGATATAAAACTGGCCGAAGGCGGTACAGCAGCCTACGATGACGTCGATACACGATACCTGATGAACAAAGATGCAGAGTACAAGAAACAGGTAGACAGACAAAGAGACAGCCATGCTATGTGTCTCTCCTAGACGCTCACTGAGCCGTCATTGCAAGGAATCAGGAATCTTTGTTTAGTGAAAAATCAAGCATAAACCTCGTGATCTTATAATAAACAAAAAATCTAAAAACTTTACTCACAGTTTAGAAATCATCTGTCTGAGTTTATAAACCCGGATGAATGTTTTCTAAACTGTAAGTACAGCTTAAAAATTCTTTTTTGTAATATAACATGGACTACCTTCCAGGATGCTGTAAAATTATGTATGCACGCTTTTACACACCCATATATATACTATATATATATATATATATATATATATATATATATATATATATATATATATATATATATATATATATATATTATATATATTTATATATATGAATATATATATATGAATATATATATATATATATATATATATATATATATATATATATATATATATATATATATATGTGTGTGTGTGTAATGAAACCACGCACACACACTATCGTACACAGAAATAGAATAATGTGGACACTTCATCTCTTTGCGTGCCTAAGACCCTGACGCCTACGGCTACTGATGAGAGACTGGGAATGGGATGGTGACTTCTAAGAGCAGCAAAGTTAATCCTACAAACCGATGTCGCCACAATCCAAAATAAACAGTTTGTTGTATAATCAGCCGCACTGAACGAAATTTAGTATTTAATCAAATAAAGAAATAAATAAACGACGCTTGCAAAAATATTTAATGTTTATTTTCCTTTGTATTCATGTTATTACTCTTTCTGGTCTTACTGCTATTACAACGCTGATTGTGTGATTTGTCGCTTTGAGAGTAATTCAGTTGTAATCAAATCAATAAATCATATCTAAGTAAACTGTCAAATTTTCGGGCTTACAATTTTTGTCAAAACTGTATCTGATTACGATCCTCTGATAGTGACATTACTCCTGGCAATATTACGAAAACTGAATCACTTTTCATAAAATGAATCGTGAATAACCAGATTTTAGGACTGAAAACTTTGAACGCAATTGCAGGCCATCTATGAGTACTATTACAATAGTTCCTCATTGGACGAGTCGGTAGAGTTCTCGGCTAGCACTCTGCTAGGCCCGAGTTCGAGCCTCCGGCCGGCCAATGAAGAATTAGAGGAATTTATTTCTGGTGACAGAAATTCATTTCTCGGTATAATGTGGTTCGGATTCCACAATAAGCCGTAGGTCCCGTTGCCAGGGAACCAACTGGTTCTTAGCCACGTAAAATAAGTCTAATCCTCGGGCCCGCCCTAGGAGAGCTGTTGATCAGCTCAGTGGTCTGGTTAAACTAAGGTATACTTACTAAAAGATTTCATCAGTAAGTGCCCTATTACCACTTCTACCTTTACAGCAACAGCAATAACGAAAACAGCAACAGAAGGAGGAGCAATATTAGTAGCCACTGTCTCTCAAGTGGTACTTTACGTCTTTCTCGCCGTTAATCATTTACTTGTACGGAGGTTCGAGGAAATCATAAATAGCAGAACATTCACACAAAGATAAGGTGCATTTTGTTTCCAATGAAAAACATAATTTCTGAAGTTTACTCGTGATACAAGTTGGCTTGTTAATAAGAAGTTTCAGAGACTGGACGCAACTACGAAAGTTGATGGAGGGAAAGTTCGTAAATGTAAGCTTTCCTCTGCAACCGCGGCAGTAAGAACAATGGATAAAACGGTATAAATACGAGGATGTTTATCAATAAACGTCCTGGACATGGGTTGAAAAGAGGAAAAGGTGTATCAAAGAATCTCGTGAAGCATTGCATTAGTTTACTTAGTAATGAAGGATAAACTAAAGGGGTCTCGCAAGGTAAGTGTAGAAATGCAAAGTTACATCACCGACTAAATATAACGGAAGCAAGCATGATGAAACCAAAGCCAGGTAAAGAAGTGTTTTGTCAGAGTGTTTTGTCACCTAAAATTATGGCGTCAAACATAGACACATTGTTGAAAGTGCTTGCAATGAAGAAGTCTTTGTAGGTGGAAGGAAGGAACGACATGAGCAAGGCAGACTACTACAATAGCGTTCAAAGGTGCTTTAAGCCGTACATAACAAGGCATTCAGTTGATCATTTACTAATGATCAGAAATATGGTTACAGAAACAATTAGATATGCATATTATTATTATTATTATTACATATCAATACAGATTTCAACACACACTCACACACAAACACAAACACACAGATATATATACATATATATATATATATATATATATATATATATATATATATATATATATATATATATATATATACATATATATACATATACACACCCAAATAAAATTGATGTCCTTGATTCACGAAGAAGAAAATGAAAGACAAAATAATAAAAAAAAAAAATCCTGCTAGCAAAAATGTCCCCGAACCTTCACATAACTCACACAGCCTTCCATAGCCGAACCACAAAGGCGGGCGTCCTCGCCAGATTATGGAAGTGGCCAAACGCCATCTATTTCTGCCACATATTATCCCGCACTGTGAAACCCGACGAGTTTGGGGACCCTAATAAGAGCGCCGATGGCCCTTGCTGTATCGCTCATTGGCGCACAAACAGCCAATTTCACTTCGAAGACTCCCGGATATATAAGTCATCTGCATATGGGATAAAGGCTTTTAACGGAGAGGCTGGTGAATATTCCGGAGGAATATTTTTGTGGGAGCGAAAGTTATCGCCAATATGTTTTTCCTTCTCCTTCTCGGAAGGAAGGAAGGAAGGAACTGGGGCATTTCACGGGGGCGAATGTAGCGAAGAACTAGAGGAATTTATTTCTGGTGATAGGAATTTATTTCTCGTTATAATGTGGTTTGGATTCCACAGTAAGCTGTGGGTCCCGTTGCTAGGTCACCAATTGGTTCTTAGCCACGTAAAATAAATCTAATCCTTCGGGCCAGTCCTAGGAGAGCTGTTAATGAGCTCAAGTGGTCTGGTTAAACTAAGGTATACTCTTTCTCTCTCTCTCTCTCTCTCTCTCTCTCTCTCTCTCTCTCTCTCTCTCTCTCTCTCTACAACTTATAAACTTTCGATATTTAAATTCGACATAAGGTTGGGATTGTATATAAATATATTACTATATATTAATCCACTTTCAGGGAAGATTCTTAAAGCTACAAGTGTTTATTTTATTGTAGCTGGATGATAAGGAAAAATTAGTATTTCAGTTCGTATCTTTTAAATTTTGTTTGGTAAGCAGATAGCAAAAGTGTATTACTAAAAAAAAAAGCGTTAAAATTATATCTATGATACAAGAGAACAATAATTTAAGGAGTGTGGAGAGAAATAATGCAAAATATATCTCTTATATTATAGGAAAGTGCGCTCGTGTGGGAACATTTTTACCGTTGAGTTTGCTGACATATCAGGCTCAGTAATAGGAATTATAAGATTTAATATATTTGATTCTCATGCTGGAGTGAGATGGCAGAATTATTCAAAAAAACCGTATGACATGGACGGACAAAATTTTTAAAATCTCGCCTTTATTTTAGTGTGAATTAAGACCAAAAGGAAAATGAAGAATGAAACGGAATCATCGTTGATCAAACCAACATCATTTTTCAAATGAACACTATTTTATCCTTAGGAAAGAACGTTGGGAATGAAACCAAACATTCCCGGCGCATCAAATAAACAGGGGAAAGCAAACCGACTAAAATGTTCTCACAAATGAATTTGGAAAACACGACAAATAAAGGTATAAATCGACGTGTTGTGTTCACGCCAGAACAGTTCTTTCCGCGCGCCCATTAGTCCGCGAGGAGAGTGCAGGGACCCCCCAAATAAGAAGACTAGTTATGTTCCGTTCTCTCTTTGGCAGCCCGATAACTAAAGGGATTGATTTTATGTCTTCCCGCGCGACGGCCGAAGGTGGACGGCCAATTTATACTCCTTCGGCAATCCGGACACACCCTGGGAACAGAAGGATGGGAGAAAGGGAAAGCGGGAAGACGAAGAAGAGTTTTTTTTTTTTTAGGGGAAGAGAAGAATGGATTTGAGAATGAGGTTTTTGGAGAGCTCCAGATGTTTGTGCGTATATTTATACATTGTATATATATGTGTATATATATGTGTGTATATATATATATATATATATATATATATATATATATATATATATATATATATATATATATATATATATATGTGTGTGTGTGTGT
>NC_089784.1:2168003-2170503 GCF_040412425.1 Macrobrachium rosenbergii | reverse complement strand
AAATAAAACTAATTTAAGTCCTTTTTACGAACAACAAAAAGTAAAAAATTACGTAACTGACATAAAATGAAACACACGACATTATATTATTATTCATCGTACCAAAATATGTCTAAATACATATCTGCATTATCCTACATGTTACAAAACACATCACAGGTTCAAATCATATAAAAAAAAATAAACAAATTAGTATAATGACTGAGTTGCAAGCGGCAAAAGTAATACAATTCGAATACTTTAGGAAAATATCTTTTGGTCGAAGATATTGTAATGTCAAATCTCCTTTCCCTCAGAGAATCCAAATTCTAATCCGATCTTTCGACGGCATTCGAAAGACAAGTCAGTTTTCTCGAAAGGGTGATCTTTAATCCTATTCGCTTCCTGAGGATGGACGCAGGATATTTGCGTCATGGCCTACTAAAACTTAATCATAAAAAAACCTTGATCAAAACTAGATTTTTAAAATTTTTATGGGTTATAATAATCGATGATGCGGAAATCCAATATTAAGTCTTATGACCAGCCCTGACGTTTTTAAAGTCTGGTGAGCGTTATACTCGTATATTACGAATCAGTTCAGCTTTAGTTTTCGTAGAATGCAAATAAAGCTGTTTAGCTTTTCGTAATATTTTCGTGGTGTGGCTAAAAATCCTGGTGAATTCGATATATTATGAATGCAAATCCATAATAATATTACTTTATGAGGACCATATATCAAAATATATCGTGCCTCTACAATTTTAGGAATGTATTTTTCTCAAATCATTAAAAAATAAATATATACTCGACAATTTATCTGAAATACTTTCGACCACTGTAATATACTCCGTTGTGGTATGAAGTCAAAGGAGCGTATAAATTTGAATTTTTAAGCATTGTTGAAAGGAAACCCAAAAAGTATTAAGAGAGTGTTAGGTCATTTTGCCATAACATCTTTAGAAAAGCTACAATCCTTTTGATACCGCATAATAAATAAGTAGTTTAAGTATATCTTTCACTTCACTTGCACTCTCTCTCTCTCTCTCTCTCTCTCTCTCTCTCTCTCTCTCTCTCTCTCTCTCTCCCCAATGTAACGAAACATCGTCTTGTAGGGAAAACGTTGTCTTTTATTATTGCAACGATATTTTTCCGTAAACTTCAACATACTTGATTAATCTGACAGAAACGTAAATTTTGGAGAACTCATCTGTTTACGAGAGAGCGCTCCTTTGTTTCCCCCTTCCGTTAATTGGGGCAGATACTGCGAACAGAAGGTTTGGCTCTTTGATTGAAGAAGAAAGAAATACATACATAAAACAAACCTACGTTATATATATTTTTTGTGTGTGTATATATATATGATATATATATATATATATGATATATATATATATATATATATATATATATATATATATATATATATATATATATATATATATATATATATATATATATTATATATATATATATATATATATGTGTGTACACATATATATATATGTATATATAAACCATAAAATCGAAAAACTTCATAAAATGATTTCAGAAATCTACTGTAATTAATTCAGTATTGTTTTATAAATTATCCCCATGGAGCCAAATGAGAGAGAGAGAGAGAGAGAGAGAGAGAGAGAGAGAGAGAGAGAGAGAGAGAGAGAGAGAGAGAGAGAGAGAGAGACACTTTCAGGACACCCACTTCAGGGAGTGTCAGAAAATAACTGTCACTGAACAGTCGGTAAAAAAACGTCATTATATCCAGCGATATTTGTAACCTTAATCCTTCATGTTTCTCAGTGCTGATTTTATGTATTGCCAAGCTTTGGAACTCCGGTTAAGTTTCCTCTAACGTTATCCTACTTACTAAAAGTCAAAACTACAGCTTCCTTTCTTGTTTCCTTCGGTCTCAGGCTAGAGGCCACATGTCGTAGGCACTGGGACCTGTCCCCCACTGGCTGTCAGCCTAAGAAACAGGAGATCAGCGCCTGCCCTATGAGCCTACAGAGGCCCAGGAAGACTTATTATTTTTTTTTTTTCTATTTGGGCTAGATGAGGGAATTGGGTTGTTAGTACCAATACTCTCTCATTACCAAAACCACCTCAAAGTTGCTGTACAACGTCTGAAATCATAATATTTAGATGCTTCAGTCATCACTGAAAAACCGAGTAAGTCACAAACAATGGTGCTTTCAGAACCACGAAAAATGGCATTATGTGACTTTTGTGGCATCAGGTTCTTACGGGGATTCATAAGCTTTTGCGAAGTGACACGCTTCCGATATTTCATGGAAAAATTCACAGCTCTCACATCCAGAGATAAATCGTCCACTGTAAATATTTGCATATAAAAGGGCCCTTGCAGTGGGATTTTCTCAAAACCTGGTGGTGTTTATCTGCTCACGCAACTGGTGACTACATTCATGAGGAGCAAAGCTGAAGATTTGTGAAGAAAGGCATCGCTAAGTTTCCTCATTTGCATTCGGCATCTTGAAACTATCAGTTCCAGAGAATGCTTCTG
>NC_089784.1:2145503-2163003 GCF_040412425.1 Macrobrachium rosenbergii | reverse complement strand
AAGATCGTTGATACATGAGAAGCGCCTAAATCTGTTTATATGTATTCAGAACTATAAGAATAATATATATATATATATATATATATATATATATATATATATATATATATATATATATATATATATATATATATATATATATATATAATATAATTACAAAAACGCTAGCACTTATTCAAAGATGAGCTAACTGAAAACGATCCACGATTGAGTAGAGCCGATATGATCAAGAAACACGCTTTGATAGACTATGCGACAGATGTACTGTGCATGTTTTCATACTTTATCACTCGGCTCTTACCACTATGCACTAGCGGATCCAGCAGGGGGCGGGGGACACCTGGGCGCGTGCCCCCCATGAAAAATAATGACAAAATATCAATATTGAAGACTCAGATAATAATAACATAAATGAGAAATATAAAAATGGAGAAAAACGAAAAAAATCTATTATTGAAATAATAAAATTTTAATAAAAAAATTATAGTAATAACAATACTCTTAATGAGTTATATATATATATATATATATATATATATATATATATATATATATATATATATATATATATATATATATATATATATATATATATAAGCTTGAAGTCACCACCAGCCTCAACCCCTTTTACTGACCTAGGATACATTGTTACCCATCTGAATTACTCACAGAATTCATGTGCAGAGAAAAAAGGCTTCACCTAGAAAAACTGATCTCCAAAATCAGTGCAGATATCAAGGCGCAGCTTCCGGTTGGAGATCACCTAATTATCACCTAATTATCTATTTACTCCTTCATGGTAAATCTGCATTTAATAACTTTCATGTTTGCATCGCTTTCGTCGTTATGTTTTTGTAATGTGCCTATATTTTTTCCTCTGAAAACATTGTCAATCGAACTTAGTCTAGCTTCGGGGATGACCCACCCATCTTCCAAAATTATCCACACAAATGTTTAAAAAAAAATCTGAGGAGACGCTTGTTGAATGTATGGACGGAAAAGATAGACTGAATATGTGCCAATGCAACCTACGTCGGATAAAAACGGTGAGATATAAATATGCATAAATATTCATGCATATATATCAGTTTGTAAACTACATATACTTTACGTCAGTAGTGAATCATATTTAAAGGTGTGAATGTTTCACGCAGTTGTCGTGAACGCTTATATCCATTCATGAGGTAAACATCGATACTTCCATGTATATTTATTTACATAAGTGCACAAACTCATAACAGGCGCATGTGCTACTTTTGGGCAACATATGTATGTTAATGTTTATACCTAAACATACAATGACGGTATACAGTATATATCTCCCAACGACTATACAAATTCTGCTAACATTAACACCCCTTTAATACCTGCATATCTTTCATTTAGTAGCACAGAGAGAGAGAGAGAGAGAGAGAGAGAGAG
Source organism: Macrobrachium rosenbergii (assembly GCF_040412425.1). Lineage (NCBI taxonomy): Eukaryota > Metazoa > Arthropoda > Malacostraca > Decapoda > Palaemonidae > Macrobrachium > Macrobrachium rosenbergii. The sequence continues at coordinate 2,161,581 of NC_089784.1, read as the reverse complement.
AGAGAGAGAGAGAGAGAGAGAGGTGTAAGTCAACACGGGGTGGGGAGAGAAGCGAGACCGGTTGGTTAGGGGCATCCCGGAGAACGAGGCAAGGGGGCTGTGGGAATAAAATGAGTTATTGGTTTATTAGAAAATATATGGCCGGAGATTGCTTTACTGATGACCCGGTGACGCTGGGGGAAAAGCAACAGAAAACGAGGCGGAGAGAGAGACCAGAGTTGCAGGATTTGTTGTTCGGCTCCACTGGGTTTTTTTTTCTTTTCTTTCTTTCCTTAGGTTACGTTTTTGCTTTCGTTGTTTTGCCCGTTGATGTCGCGTGCTTAGCCTCTGGGGATGAGGGAGCGGAATGGTTTTTGATCTCAGAGGAATATCATAGGTCAAATTACTTTTTTTTATGTATTTGTAAATGTGATCGTACGTACAGTAAGTACATAGAAGGCTAGACAAGTTGATCGTACGTACAGTAAGTACATAGAAGGCTAGACAAGTTGATCGTACGTACAGTAAGTACATAGAAGGCTAGACAAGTTGAGTCACTGATATCTTCTGGGGTAATTGTTAAATAAAGTGATAAAACGTGTATTAGTATGTATGTGTATGTATATATATATACTGTGTACATATATATATATATATACATATATACATAAATATATAAATATATATATATATATATATATACATATATAAAAATATATATATTTATATAAAAAAAATATATATTTTTATATATAAAAAAATATATATATATATTATATATATATAAATATATATATACATATATATATATATATATATATATATATATATATATATATATATATATATATATATATATATATATATACATATACATACATAAATCTTCGAAACTGTCTAAAAAATCTACATTACACAGAAACAGTGACCGCAGTAACAAATTCAATGACACTTCACCAAATCGCGAAAATGACGGACCCGAACAAGGCGGAGACCTTTTACCAGGTACAACCCAAGAAATGAATTCCTTTTGGCCTCCCGAGGAGATTTACCAGCTAAGAGCTGGCGTTGTGGAAACGCGGAATTTTATTGGTACGCAGCGGCTGCCTTCTGCCCTGGCAATGGCGCCGCGGGGAATACGAGCGTGCGCGCGCGCCCGCACGAACACCTGTTTATGACAGTTCATGACTCGACGCACATGGAGGCGTGACGCTCCTGAGAGGTTCGCTTATTGGTTACGAGACGCTGCCACCTAATTATCTATTTACTCCTTCATGGTAAATCTGCATTTAATGACTTTTATGTTTTTATCCTTTCGTTATTACATTTTTATCCTCTAAAAACACTGTTAGGCGAACTGATTGTATCTGGATAATGCTGTATAAGAACTGACGCACACAACAGATTGTAAAAGTATCACTACTACCGCTAATAACAACAGTAACATATAAAGGAACACTGAGTCATTCTAACATAATATAAAGGAACGCTGACTTATTCTATCACTGATATCCTTTTTTCGTCTATAGTCTTTCTACTTATTTTAGAATTGGTAGTAAAACTTTTCATCCCATAAAACTAGAGAAAGAATTGTAATAATGAATCGTCTCCTGGCTCGACAATGGATAAAAATCATTCAAAACTATATATATATATATATATATATATATATATATATATATATATATATATATATATATATATATATAATATATATGTGTGTTTACGTAATGTTTTTCGAGAGAGATAGCTTGCAACAAATAGAGTTCAAAGTTTGCCAGGATCCCAATTTGTGTTATTTCGTCGCCGTCAATGGGAACGGTTTTGCTTGTGTACAATTTGTTCCTCAGCGCATATATTTCACTGCGATATTTTGGATTAAATGACGGATTTAGGGAATTACGTCAACGACATAAATACTATAATTCAGGGAACTATGTGAATGACATACATACTATAAATGTATTCATAGTAATTTTGTTGCTTATCTTTTATCATCATCATAATCATCGCCTACAAAACCGTGGGGCACAAAGAGCGCCAGTGAAATTCCCCCAGTCACATTTTTTCAAGTAATTTATCATCCACAAATCTCCCCTAATCTCCAGCCTCACTTCTTTTTTTTTATCGTTTCATATATCTGCTTTTACTCTTCTGTCAGTCGCTGCAAGTATGAATAATTCAAGAGCAGATTTATAATACATTCGAAGACAGGAAACTTGGTTAAACGCCAGAGAGCGCATTAAGAAGAAATGCCGAACTTAAAAGAGACTGTTCACCGCTAACAGAGAGAGAGAGAGAGAGAGAGAGAGAGAGAGAGAGAGAGAGATGGGATGTGAAAAACTACAGTATATTATATATTAAGTTACATACAATCTTGTCTTTCTCACTCACACCGCAGATAGAGAGAGAGAGAGAGAGAGAGAGAGAGAGAGAGAGAGAGAGAGAGAGAGAGAGAGAGAGAGAGAGAATGAGATGTGAAAAAAAGCTATCTTATATATTAAGTTACATACAATCTTGTCCTTCTCACACCGCAAACTTACTTATAAACACATGCACACATAAAAACACACACATGGACTCTTACCCGCGGCCCATGAAACTCAGCCACGGTCCTGTGGTGGCCTGTGTTATTGGTACCTATAGCGGTGCCAGATGCACGATTATGGCTAACTTTAACCTTACATAAAATAAAAACTATAGAGGCTAGAGGGCTGCAATTTGGTACGTTTGATGATTGGGGGGTGGACGATTAACATACCAATTTGCAGCCCTCTAGCCTCAGCAGTTTTTAAGATCTGAGGGCGGACAGAAAAAGTGCGGACGGACAGACAAAATAGCCATCTCGATAGCTTTCTTTTGCAGAAAACTAAAAAGGGGGAAAATTTGGTACTTTCAGATTATCGTAATCTTCTGGTGGGTTTCTTTTAAAAAAAAGTTTGTGATTTTACGTCAGCATATAAGAAAGGATAAGAAATTATATATATATATATATAAATATATATATATATATATATATATATATATATATATATATATATATAGTATATATATGTTTTCTGTGATTTTCCAGTATTCTTATTTCTCACCTAAATTTGTTATTTTATGCTTTAACGAAGGCTGTTCAAGTACACATGATACATTATGTATATATATATATATATATATATATATATATATATATATATATATATATATATATATATATATATATATATTATATATTTATATATGTATATGTGTGTATACATACATATATATACTGTATATAAATACTTCATTTTTTTTCATCTTCTCTTAGCTTTCTTCGCAATGTATTGTTACATCTTTTTCAAAATAATAAAGATAATAATACTGTGTGTCGACATATTCTTCAGTGGGTAACAACGAAAGTTCAGAGGTGATGCAATCTAAGTTTTTAAACATGCTGTGTTCCAGGTGGGGCCAACCTCTCACAACACTGGACCTAATACAATACACAGAATGATGGCGTCATGGTCTCAGCTTCGGAAAGATACATAACGTCCCTAGGATTGGAATTTAACGTCTCGATTGCCATTTTTATTATGAAGATTTTTTAAAGTAGGGGTAAAATAATAATAATAATAATAATAATAATAATAATAATAATAATAATAATAATAATAATAATAATAATAATGTTTTCAGGAGTCGTACTTCAGAAATTTCTTTCTGCTGTACTTTCGTCAGCTAATAATAATAATAATAATAATAATAATAATAATAATAATAATAATAATAATAATAATAATAATAATAATAATAATGTTTTCAGGAATCGTACTTCAGAAATTCCTTTCCACTGTCTTCTTGTCAGCTAATAATAATAATAATAATAATAATAATAATAATAATAATAATAATAATAATAATAATAATTCCCCATCACAAGCTACTTCCCTTTTTGGGAGGGGTGGGGCCAGAAGGGCACAGTTTTCGGATTTTTCTTAAATCCTGACTTCAGCAGAGGTAGGTTTTATCTTCAGTGAGTACAACAACAAACTTGAAAATTTGAAGTCTCTCTAAAGAGTCTCGGCTTTTACAACCCGAGAAAAGAAATTTCCAGGCACTATTTAATGTATACCCTAATACGCCCTAACATTCGCGAAGCATTACAGACTTATTTCACGTGCCGAACAATGGGGTGCAAACCTGGCCTCTGTTCCCGAATGCCCCGGCAAAGAAAAGGCTGATAAAAATCAATGGGGAAAAAGTGAAATAGTAGCCTCGTTATTCGGTTCCATGGGAGATATAAAATCTTTATTCATGCAAGTGCCGTCACTGCAATTCGCCGAAGAAGGAGCATGAATTCTGGATGAGCGAATCGATGGAGAAAATGGCCACCTGAGGAAGTGTAATGCGAAAGGAAAGAGGCGGCGTTTACTAGAAGTAATCTTTGCAGCTGTCAAGATTTGAGAGTCTTCGAATCATAGCTCTTATTATTGATACTACAAATTTTCCCAGTCACAACTCTGGATAAAGTAGGACAGGGTAACGAACTACATTGTAAAAAACCAAAGATTCAATCATACTTGCACCAGACGTCAGCGGTATGATACAAGTGCAAGTGAGTCTTAATTAGTCCTAAAATTTAATTAAGTGAGTGAGCATTATTTGTGTTTAATTGTAAGAGCCACAATGCCCCCTTAACTTCTCAAATTCTTCGCGCTTTTTTGGATATGCTTGTCACTACAAAGAAGTTAAGAGGGCATTGTGGCTATTACAAGTACTTATGTATCTGGTAAAAAGTGACCATTAGATTCTACTGTACATATATTATTTGTGTAACTAGACGTTTTCGTTGATTAAAGTTGGCACACACACACATATATATATATATATATATATATATATATATATATATATATATATATATATATATATATATATATATATATATATATATATATATATATATATATATATATAAAATACAAGACAGGTCTTCTTTTCTTGTCAGAGCCAGCGTCTACCGTGATTTCGGATAGCTTTTCAAGCGTCATTGTAAAAATGATTTCCATACACATGGAATCATTTCAAGTGGTCCTCTAATTCATATGTAAGTCAATTCAAGGAATCTCCTTCAAAAGCCAATAACATTGAAAATTTCAATATCGGATGACATCCATGTTTACTCCTTTTATGAAGACTCTCGTGAACGTAGCATATTAATGTTCCGAGGAGGAATGTGGCATAATAATTTTCCGATAAGGAATGAAATATGATTTTCTTCAGTATACAATCATTCAAGTGCATTTTACGATGACAATACAATTACTCATTAATTGTCAACTTATTCATTGTTAGGGATATGAAATACTTTATTGCCTTCTCCTCATTAACTTTGTTTTTTTTCCTCAAGTATATTTACTCTCCCCCGCCTCCCATAAGGCGATGACTCGTTATGGATTTCATTTGAATATCTTCATACTTTATAAATATTTCTTTTTTCCTGAAAACCTAGTTACTCCATTCTTTTTAATTCCCGATATCAATTTTCATAATTCATTCCTTTTGTATTTTATATTGAAATTAAATTTCTGTAGACAAACATCCTTATACTTGCATTCGTCATCATTTTAAAAGACGTGTTGATAATAATCAGCTACAACGCAATAGATTACATGAAGGTAACTTCAGGTTAGGCTAAGTTTTTATATATATATACATATATACATATATATATATATATATATATATATATATATATATATATATATATATATATATATATATATATATATATATATATATATATATATCAAACATCAACTGCAATGCGGTAAATTATTCTGAAGTTCGTAAACAGTCATATATTGCAATTTTCTCTTCAATGGAATACGATATGATCAACAGAGTCAACTGAAATCTGTAAATTTCATCATAAAAAGGACAGTTTTCATCGGTATTCAACAGTAAGCGATCTTCACACCTTTTTTTCTATCTCATATCAGCTGTTTCCATTACTTGGTTTATTCTATCTAAGGTATTAAATTATTTTCTGATAAACCCAAAATCATAAAGAAGTTCCTTCATGAGGTCGTTTTCTCTTTAATTTACTTTTCATCCCTTCACAATACAGTCACTGCATTGCCAGCGATTAAACGAACATTAAAATAAACGCTTTAGCAAATTCACAACCGATTGTTATCCTGCCGCCGTAGAGATATCGGTGCTTAAAATCTCGATCAAAATGAGTTTTACAGCGAGTTGTTTAGTCAAAACATTCCGTGTCGGAATGCTCGTCGCCTTGTTAACACAAAGCATTATCATGCAATTACCTTCGGACTATTATACTCCAGTATAGGATATGAAAGTGGAATAATGAAGGCTATTGAATGAGATTTGCTCTAATCGTGAACTTGGCGTAGTCATGATAACGGCGTCACGATACGAAATATTTGGAAAATGTTAGATATTCTCAAAATTAACTGGATCTAAAGTTGGTCATTCATTTTCATTCTGGACTCGATTCACTCCTGATACATTTGCCAATTACCACGTCTGATTGTCTTTTCGTAATCACCGGCGCGGGTCATTCGATTATGTAATCGGCGTGCCACCTGTAGTTATTACAGTTTGGCAAATATGGGATTCAAAATCATTCCGCAACCTGCCTTATAATAATGAACGTATAAGGTTCTCCGACTGAGGAGTTTGTGATAACACAACATTTGATGAAAGATAGTTAGATCAATATATTATGATCGGAAAACCATTTATCCTAAGACTCAAATCTTGTCTTTTTTTATCAATCTTTTTAGTTTTCTGTACACAAAACTCTTGTGCCGGCTTTTTCTATCCGTCCACACTTTTGTTCTGTCAGCCCTCAGATCTTAAAAACTACTGAGGATTGAGGGCTGTAAATTGGTATGTTGATCATCCACCCTCCAATCATCAAACATACCAAATTGAAGCCCTCTAGCCTCAGTAGTTTTTATTGTATTTAAGGTTAAATTTAACGATAATGATGCGTCTGGCAACGATATAGGACATGCCACCACCGGGCGGTGGTTTAAGTTTCATGGGCCGCGGCTCATACAACATTATATAGAGACCACCAAAAGCTAGATCTATTTTCGGTGGCCTTGATTATACACTGTAGCGACTGTACGGAAAATTCGATTGCGCCGAAGGAACTTCGGCGTATTTTTAACTTGTTCTTTATTTCAAACAAATTTCCTTAGTAAAATAAGATTTCCCTTGCATATGAAATTTCCTTACTCTAGCACCGTTTTTAGAAACGTTCCACAGTAGCCAAAACCCCTACCGATATGGTCAAAGTAAAAGCATGAAATAGATTTTCCAGACCTCTTCGGAATCTTAGTAAGCTTCCAAAGACATGTCTCACTGAGGAATGTTGCTTCAGTGGGCTTAAGTTACTGAGCAGTTTTGGAAGTTCCTTAGCATTCTGGTGTGCCTCCTATAAAAAGAGATGATTTGGTTGAGGCATTTCAGTGATATATGTTCTTGATCTGCGTCGGTAAAAAGGAACATCTGGTTGTTTCATTTTTCTAACTACAAAATCAAATGCAGTTCATACGACACACAAACTGTTGTCGGATTTATCTATTTTTTAATAGAAGGCAGACTGGATACGGAAGGTGGAATAATTACTGAAATTTTTCTTGTCAGATATATTAATACCGAGGAATTGTAACGTGTAATTTGAATGCTGCAATCACAAAAACAATTTCACTGAAGATACAAATGATGATTATTTTTCCGGAATGATTTTATAAATTACTTTGCTCAGATAATGAGACATTCGAATTACACTTTACAATTCTTTGGTATTAATGTATTTCACAAATACATACATACAAACACAGACACAATATATATATATATATATATATATATATATATATATATATATATATATATATATATATGTGTGTGTGTGTGTGTGTGTGTGTGTGTGTGTATAACTGAATCACGAAAATATGGAACGTGATGAATATATATAAATAAAGATAAAATCCACGAAGGAAACGGAAACACTGGAGTGCTGCGAGGCCTTTCGACGCTAGGTCCTTTATGTGTGTGTTTGTGTGTGTGCACATGGTAGAGTGTATGCCCACGGACGTACGTACGTCGTTTTGTGTAGGTGTAAATATGCAAACAAGCATACCTACAGAAAAATTATGCATATGTGTGCTCCTGTAATTACATAACGGTCGATTTCACAGCACTATAGTAATTACAGCGTTATACGAGGATTATGCTAATGCAATGAAATGTTCCTACGAGCCCTGGCATAATTGCCAGGTCATGGGGAAGGTAGTACCTCACGTACTAATTACGCTTAAGGAGAATATTAAAGGGAAAAGCGGGCACGGGAGAGTTGGCTTGGTATAGCAAACTGGCTGACTTACGATTTCCTCAAATTTACACGGAATTTTTCGAGCAGAACGGAAGGCTTCTTTGAAACGTATGCTAATCTCTCTCTCTCTCTCTCTCTCTCTCTCTCTCTCTCTCTCTCTCTCTCTCTCTCTCTCTCTCTCTCTGGATCACGAACGGCTTACAGTGTGCTTTGCATGGCACAGTGAATTAGGGGAAATAATATTAAAAGTCCCTTGAAGTGTTGACTCCTTTTACTACTCATACACTTTCTTTGGTTTCTTCTGGCCTTGCTGTCCAGCTTCTCAAGTTTTTTTCTTTTTTTTTTTTTTTCACCTTCGTATTAAAACATAACTGTCGGAACAGAGTCTTAAATTGTAACTCACTGTTCTAGTTCAACAACTTATGACAGTAACTTAGTTTAATTTTTTTTATTCTTGTCCTTGCAGAAAATTACAAGGTTAATGCAATATAATAATAATAATAATAATAATAATAATAATAATAATAATAATAATAATAATAATAATAATAATAATAATAAACATTATTGTGTATTTCTTTAAGCTAGTCGCCTTGGACAAGCACAAGACTAAAAAAAAAAAAAAAAAAAAAGAAAAAATCAAACACGACATTGTACCGCTACCAATCACTCGATACAATAAAGTTGTAGAGCTGCCGCCATTTCGAAGACCTTTTTGATAACCCTCCCGTGATTCCAGACTGAATTGGACTGGAAACGGCTATTTTCTCTCGCCCGCCACTTCTTATTTCTTACACAAATATACGGTCGTAAAAAAATTTTATCGCCCCCGAGGATATTTTTAGCGCGATATTCATCCTTCTCTCTCTCTCTCTCTCTCTCTCTCTCTCTCTCTCTCTCTCTCTCTCTCTCTCTCTCTCTCTCTCTCTGAAAACGTGTTCCTCTGTGAATTCTAGTGAACATTTCTGTCAACTGTCTTTGTTTTTCAATTTCAAGTAATCTCTCTCTCTCTCTCTCTCTCTCTCTCTCTCTCTCTCTCTCTCTCTCTCTCAGTTTCCACTGTAATGGTATTCGCCAGTGAAATATAAGGAACACGCTCTCTCTCTCTCTCAATTTCCAATTTAATAGTATTCGCCACCGAAATATAAGGTCCAATCTCTCTCTCTCTCTCTCTCTCTCTCTCTCTCTCTCTCTCTCTCTCTCAATTTCCAATTTAATAGTATTCGCCACCGAAATATAAGATCCAATCTCTCTCTCTCTCTCTCTCTCTCTCTCTCTCTCTCTCTCTCTCTCTCTCTCTCTCTCTCTCTCTCTCATTTTCCAATTTAATAGTATTCGCCACCGAAATATAAGGCCCAATCTCTCTCTCTCTCTCTCTCTCTCTCTCTCTCTCTCTCTCTCTCTCTCTCTCTCTCTCTCCCCACCCCCACTTCCTTTCTTCTTAGATGACCTCATCTGAGATAATAGATTCCAATAAAACTCGAGTCCGATTATGGCAGTTGGCAATCGAATACTTTCCGAGTTATACGAAATTTGAATTCGGCATCCGATCGTAAACTGTTCAGAGTTAATAAAACGGACAATTCCGTCGTGAGAATTCTTGCACGGAAGCCGGTTCAAAGCCAGGATGAAGGATGCAGAGCACGGGATTAACCCTCTGTAGTACATTAGTAAGTCAAACGTAAATGAACTCACAACAGCCCTTAGCAGAGTGGTGCAAGCGGCAGTGGATTATGACGAGGACCAGCAGAAAGAAAATGTGCGCTCGCTTCGGCGATTTTTTTTTTCCCCCGAATTTTCCTTTCTCAAGAGATTGCGCCTTTAATTCCTCTACGCTTCAGTTAGCATCCAATATTTATAGAAGATCCCATCTCGTTTATGAGAACATCATCATCGCCGCGTTTCCTTGTAATCTCCTCCACTTCTTCGGAGGCTGGGAATTTTAACTCGGCGCTACATGCCTTTCCAGGCCTCACCTTCCGGCCTCTTAATTTATGCGCCGTCCTCCTTCGCCCACTCTTTACTCTTGCTAGTTTTTTTTATATACTTTTTTTTTATTTGTGTTCCTTAAGTTTTTCTGATTTCGTACATACTGATATGAACTGACGAAGGTACAGTGCAACTCAAGGAAAGCATTTATTAATGAAAAGTAAAGCTGTCCCGAAATGATTTGATTTTCGTCAGACGAAATGACGAAGCTACGGTACACCTCGTCAAGAAAGCATTTATTAATGAAAAGCAAAGCTGTTCCCAAAATTATTTAATTTCCGTCAATGTTATTTACCATACTTCTCCAAGAATATGCTGACCACCAAATCAAATAAACATCGGCTTACTTATATTGTCTCCGAATTTTCCTTTATTTCTTAATGCTTTCCATCCACAGGGCGTCAACGGCGCTAGAAAAAGTTCTAAAACTCCCAGACACTTGAATCCGTTAAACCCCTTACAAACTCAGATGGGTCTTTCCTTTCTCTTCTCTTTAGCATCTTCTTGTGCGTTCTATTTTCCTCAGCGTCCTCCTCAACCCCCCTCTCCCTAAAGGACGGAGGAGAGCGTTGGATCTCCCGTCTCTGAGATCTTCACGCTCACCTCCTCTGGGCGCCCTTGGGGATAAAATCCATCCACATAGACCCTGGCTTCAATGCTTAGATGTTTCTCCCCCTCCCCTCCCTCTCTCTCCTTCTCCCCCCTCCTCCTCTCCCCCTCCCCCCAGGTTCCTCTTCTGAGGCTCAAGATTTATTTCCATGTTTTACTTTTTTTTTTTAATTATTCTTCTTCTATTAATTTCGTTGACCTCCTCCTCCTCCTCCTCCACTTTCTTATTCCCCTCCTCCTGCTCTACATCATCATTATCAGGTATCACAATCATTATCATCATGAAAATCGCTATCATCGATATTCTGAATCCTGACATCGTTTTAGATAAGAAAGAGAAGCTTCGTTTTAGATAAGAAAGAGAAGCTTTCATTGCCTTATATTTTTTCGTCATCATCAGCGTCACCATCACTCGTATATTCAATATTTTTTAGTTCCTCATTGGATGGGTGGGTATCGTTCTCAGATAGCACTCTGCCGGTCCCGCGTTCGATTCTCTGACCGGCCCATGAAGAATTAGAGGAATTTATTTTTGGTGACAGAAACTCATTTCTCGTTAAAATGTGGTTCGGATTCCACAGTAAGCTGCGGGGTCCGTTAACAGGTAACCAATTGGTTCTTAGCCAAGTAAAAGTAAAACTCTTCAGGGCCAGCCCTGTTAAGCTGTTAATCAGCTCAGTGGTCTGGTTAAACTGAGGTATACTTAACTTATCATCATTTTGATTAAACTGCCCTGAATCGTTTTTGTATTTCAAAATAATTCTGAGAAAGGAATCAAGACGAAACGAAAATACAGGGAAAATACAAAGATCACTCCCCAGCCTCAGTCCCACCGAGTCAAGTTCAAGGAAACCCTTCAAAAATAAAAATAAAAACAAAAGAGTGACGAATAGAAAAGTCACACCAGCGTCAAGTTGGAAGGAATTAGCTCGAAAAAGGCATCACGTCATAGAAATTGAATTGAATTACTCTGCGTTTCATAATGAATCTATAAAAATGTCATATTTTTGGTTAAGATTCCCGAAGGACTTCATGAATGATACACTGCTTTGGCGGCCCTCATATTTTTTTGGTAAATATCCAATGAGCCGGAAACACGTTTCTCTCCCCTTTTTTTTGTATATTTACATTTGACGGTTTTCCTTTATAGGTATGGTTCCCGAGAAAAACCAAAAAAAATGTGATATTTTTGGTCAAGATTCCCGAAGGGCTTCATGAATGATACACTGCTTTGGCGGCCCTCATATATTTTGGTAAATATCTCCTTTTTTTTTATATTTACATCAGACGGTTTTCCTTTATAGTTACGGTTCGCGAGAAAAGATAAAAATATTATCCTTGCACGTTCATACATTTATTATCGAATCGTGGATAAAAACCATGAGTAGATAAATCCCACTGCGTAATCACCCTTAGGTAACGCATCAGACACACATACGCCAACTGCAACATTCACAGCTATTTCGCAGGCACACTTCCGGATGCTGAGGTCCTTCGTTTCCAATACCCATTGTAACTTCTATCCAGCACTCTTTTATGCCTTCCCCTTCCTATCTCCTAACACTACAAACTACCACCTAGCATTTAGTCCACAAAACGGATTCTTGTCAAAACGCTCTAATTCACATATTCAACTACGCTTGCCTTTTCAACTCTTCTGCATACAGCGACCTCACCTTTTCAATTCTTCTCATGATGCGCATAGTAGGGGAAGAGTTCATCTCTGCACTTACTATATATGTATATATATATATATATATATATATATATATATATATATATATATATATATATATATATATATATATATATATATATATATATATATATTGTTTAACTTTAGTATTACTTGCAAACACTTAAGCGTCATACACACACACACACACACACAATGATTTCTTCAGTCATCATCGTACCACCCACGGTGACTTCTGACGATCAGTGCATATCTAGGTCCTTTGATTACAGCGATTACACTACCCTATCATTGCATTTGCTTTTAATCGACGTTCACGTATCCCAAGTATCCATACCCTAATACCCTAAATGCATCTTATACAAAGACAACCACCTTATAACCCCTCCATACAAAAACTCCTATACAATATATCCCAACTTTGCCCGCAGCCGTGCAACGTTCATAATATTCATTAACAAACAATTAGGGGAGATAAACTCTCCCATTTTTAACGCTCATTCACGCATCTACGTGACTTGTTTGTCCTCGCCTCAGAAAACAGAAAACTACTTGAGACTAGAACGGCAGTCTCCACATATGCTGTCAAGCGTCCATAACCGCACTAAAATTCATTTTTCTGCTAACAATATACCTCCAGCTACTTTTTTTTACTTAGAATATTGGGTCCTACATCTTACATCTGCTTGTGTTTCTTGGAATTCATTTAAAAGTAAACAGACTAACACTTGCAAACACTCGTATACGCACACACACACACATATAAATAATTTCACAGTTAATCAGAATTACGTACAGTATGTAGGTATGTATGAATGCGTTCCAGTGGGGAAGCCAGCAAGACTATTGGCCCAACCCCACTCATGAAACAGTTACTTGAAAGCTCAGAATATCTCCAATTGATAACGAAGTAATAAGAACGTTACGTAGAAATTAACACCCTCATAAATAGAAATCATCTTCTCTCCATCGCGTCCAGACCAGAAATAAAGTAGAGCAGAAATGTGAACAAGTTAGATAACCCGATAAAGTTGCAAATGCAAACTTCGGATATTTTTTGGCAAAAAAATTCCTCGCCAGCGAAAAGTTCCGGCAAATCCGGCTAAGAGGCCTTAAGTTCTATCTTTACGTCCCTAAACAAGTAGTTTTACGAGGGCAAATTTCCTTGTGCAATAGGTATTTCTATTCGATTCCATTTCGGAAGTTTGGGGACGCTTAGCCGGGATAAGTAGACTTTAATAGCTCATCTATTACTCGTAGGGTTAATTTTAGAAGGGGAAGTCGGTAGTGAGAGAGAGAGAGAGAGAGAGAGAGAGAGAGAGAGAGAGAGAGAGAGAGAGAGAGAGAGAGAGAGAAATACGAATGGTTTGATCAAAATATATATAAGAACAATATTACTATTATTGCAATTTCATGCATATACAAACTCGATGTCTATCATGTCATCATTTACAATAAATAAATATATATATATATATATATATATATATATATATATATATATATATATATATATATATATATATATATATATATATATATATATATATATTATGTGTGTGTCTCAAAAACACGATATGCAGAAAATTCTTCAAAATTAGCTGTTTCATCTACCTACAAAATAAAAACCCTTCCTTTACCTGTTTCCCTTCATTTCACTTGCACTTTCTAGGTTTTCCTATTTTGAAGATTTTGCAATCCTGTCTTCTCACACTTCTGAATTATGCGCCCCTTTACACAAACTTTTCATTTTGCATCCCTTCAACTCGACCAAACCATCTGAAAACTCTTGTCACTATTTTTTCTTCACTAACTCAAACCTCCTCTGAATACTTCTACATGATTTTTTTTCTGTCAAACAACTGCACTTCCAATAATCTACTCTTTCTTTAATGAAACATCACATTTATTCTCGCCACCACTTATCACTTTTATTCCCTTTCCCTGCTTTCCTTTATCCAACAGATTCCCAAATGCCTTCTGGGCTCAATTTACTTAAGTTACATTTATAACCACATTTTTATCCTTTTCCCTACCAAACTGAATCTTGACCTATCTTTCCTATCGCCTTTAACAAAACATATTCCGATGTACCTCCAATCAGTACTCTTCAACCACATTTTTACCCTTTCCCTACCAAACTGAATCTTGACCTATATCTTTACTATCGCCTTTAACAAAACAGACTCCGATGTACCTCCCATCAGTACTCTTCACTATTATATTCATAAATGTTTCCTTCTATCTACTTGTACTCGTAAATTACAGTTAATTAAGCAGGTCAGTCAGTCAAAATTCACTGCTACAGTGGAGTTCGTAAGCAGTATTTCCTGAACACTGCTTCCCTTGAAAGTTCCAAAGGCCCAAGATTCTGATCGGCCATATTCAAAGGGGGAAGGGAGCCGGGTAATGGATTGAGAAATCTTTCAGTGGAAAATATACCCATAAATAGCGAATGAGCCTCTTTTGAAGAAGCCTGTTGCAACCGCCGACATCAAGCCAGTCTATACATACAAAGGATTGCAACAGCAGAGGTAGTAAGTAGAAAAACCTGGAGATAGCCAATATATATATACATATATATTCTTTTTCTAGTCAGAAGAACATCTAGTGGATGGCATTCATTGCTTTAGTGGATAGAAATGTTCTTAAATTGGCTGATGAGACTGTTTTGATGTTAATGGCTTCCACATTTTCCATTTGTTAAACTTGTTGGGAAAATGAGATAGCAATCGTGCAGCTGAACGATATATATATATATATATATATATATATATATATATATATATATATATATATATATATATATATATATATATATATATATATATATATATATATATATTACTCAAAAGAAGACAAAGAAGAGTTATAGTCAGGATACTGACTAATTAAATGTACAGAAAAAGCCCATCGATTAATAACTTTAAATTTTATCCTTCTTTCCCATTTCCTAGCGAATCATTCTCCTTTGCTGTCAAAAAATCGTTCTTCATAGTTCACATTTTCCTTACAAGGGAGAATACCCATAACCGGAAAGGGGTATTTCTTTGGAAAAATAGCTTTTAACGTCTTTTTTACAACCGCGAGAGAGAGAGAGAGAGAGAGAGAGAGAGAGAGAGAGAGAGAGTACACTGTTTAATACAAAGTGAGGCACATTCTCTTTAGCCTAGAGAATACGAAAATTGTTGCATATTATGTATACGTAACATTAGCATTCATGTATACTAATACCTATCAGTACATTTTGTCAAAAATGAAACCAGACTCAACTGTTGAACTATAATACGAGCCAAGCCAAGAAAAACTCGAATAAACATAAAATTGAGGAGAATAGTGTTAGAAACTAAATAAAAACAATGTCCATCATATTAAAATGAGGAATATCATAAAAGAGAACATTAAAAACACATGGCTTTAAAAATTAATTAAAATCTATTTTCATTGAGTATTAGCAA
>NC_089784.1:2125503-2140503 GCF_040412425.1 Macrobrachium rosenbergii | reverse complement strand
AGGAACTCAATGTTTCCACTTTTACCTCAAGCAGCGTTATGTGAAACAGATTACTGACAATAGAAATATTGATATCAATATGACAATCAGCATTAATACTCAGGGTACACTGCCATGGAAATTAAAGCTAAAGATTAAAAGAAATTTATTTCCGGGTAGCAGCTTTGGGGAAAAAAGAGAGTCAAATAAACAATATATTCCTTTTATAGGTCATATTTGCATTTGTTTTTATTTTGCATCAGTCGAAGGTTTGCGAAATGTTTTGCACTGATCATTCCTTTCAACTAGTTTTAATAAATTAATATGCATGTGTATATATATATAATAAATATATAATATATATATATATATACCTATATATACTATGTATTGTATATATAATATATATATAATCGGAATCGTTATCATTCAATATGATCTATCCTTCAGGAAGAGAATTAAACTAATTTTCGAAAAACAGCTAACCTGTAGATTTTCGATGGGAGTGAGGCTCGCAGCCTCATCCAATACATAAAATACATATGAATGCATTAACAGGGCAGATTACAATCGCACGAAGGCAGCCAATTATGGGGAAATAGTGTCATCTGGTATATAAATTACAATTAAAAGGTAAAGAAAATACTAAACAATAAAAAATTTAAACATATCCATGATTAAGGTTTCCAGAACTTTCTCCTGCGTTCTTTCTGTGTATGACACGGGGCTCAAGGCAGTGGTAATTCACCCCGTTAATTACGTGATTCCTATTCGGGAATTTGCATATTTCCTATATGCAAGTAAAGAAGGGGGAATGGGTTCTAGGTGGGTGGGGGATGAGGAGAAAGGATGGAGATATGCGATGAGAGCCTGAAGGAGGTGGCGGAGGTTCGTATCTTATTGTAACTCTCTCTCTCTCTCTCTCTCTCTCTCTCTCTCTCTCTCTCTCTCTCTCTCTCTCTCTCTCTCTCTCTCTCTCTCTCTCTCCCCCACCTTCATTTACATATTGATGAAAGTCTCGCCAGCTCGAAAAAGCCTACTATAAAGCAATCTATTTCTTAATGAAGTGTAATCAGGCATTCTAAGTTTATTTTGGCGACAAACTTCATTTTGTTTGGAATCTTAATTACTCTGTCAAAAGGGGAGCGCAGGGGGCATCGACTCGCCCGGATGATAATGGGAAAATTCCCGGTATTCTTTCGAGATTGTCATCTGACGTCTACGCGTATATCAGGTAACGACATTACCAGGGGCCTGGATGTTTACTTAGGTTGGTGCCTCTTTCGATCATCTTAGTAAATGGCCTGAAGTTTCAGGTGGCTGTTTCGATCATCTTAGTAAATGGCCTGAAGTTTCAGGTGGCTGTTTCGATCATCTTAGTAAATGGCCTGAAGTTTCAGGTGGCTCTTTCGATCATCTTAGTAAATGGCCTGAAGTTTCAGGTGGCTCTTTCGATCATCTTAGTAAATGGCCTGAAGTTTTAGGTGGCTGTTTCGATCATCTTAGTAAATGGCCTGAAGTTTCAGGTGGCTGTTTCGATCATCTTAGTAAATGGCCTGAAGTTTCAGGTGGCTGTTTCGATCATCTTAGTAAATGGCCTGAAGTTTTAGGTGGCTGTTTCGATCATCTTAGTAAATGGCCTGAAGTTTCAGGTGGCTGTTTCGATCATCTTAGTAAATGGCCTGAAGTTTCAGGTGGCTGTTTCGATCATCTTAGTAAATGGCCTGAAGTTTCAGGTGGCTGTTTCGATCATCTTAGTAAATGGCCTGAAGTTTCAGGTGGCTGTTTTTAAATGGCCTGAAGTTTCAGGTGGCTGTTTCGATCATCTTAGTAAATGGCCTGAAGTTTCAGGTGGCTGTTTCGATCATCTTAGTAAATGGCCTGAAGTTTTAGGTGGCTGTTTCGATCATCTTAGTAAATGGCCTGAAGTTTCAGGTGCCTGTTTCGATCATCTTAGTAAATGGCCTGAAGTTTTAGGTGGCTGTTTCGATCATCTTAGTAAATGGCCTGAAGTTTTAGGTGGCTGTTTCGATCATCTTAGTAAATGGCCTGAAGTTTCAGGTGCCTGTTTCGATCATCTTAGTAAATGGCCTGAAGTTTCAGGTGCCTGTTTCGATCATCTTAGTAAATGGCCTGAAGTTTCAGGTGGCTCTTCGATCATCTTAGTAAATGGCCTGAAGTTTCAGGTGGCTGTTTCGATCATCTTAGTAAATGGCCTGAAGTTTTAGGTGGCTGTTTCGATCATCTTAGTAAATGGCCTGAAGTTCCAGGTGGCTGTTTCGATCATCTTAGTAAATGGCCTGAAGTTTCAGGTGGCTGTTTCGATCATCTTAGTAAATGGCCTGAAGTTTCAGGTGGCTCTTTCGATCATCTTGGTAAATGGCCTGAAGTTTCAGGTGGCTGTTTCGATCATCTTAGTAAATGGGCTGAAGTTTCAGGTGGCTCTTTCGATCATCTTGGTAAATGGCCTGAAGTTTCAGGTGGCTGTTTCGATCATCTTAGCAAATGGCCTGAAGTTTCAGGTGCCTGTTTCGATCATCTTAGTAAATGGCCTGAAGTTTCAGGTGGCTGTTTCGATCATCTTAGTAAATGGCCTGAAGTTTCAGGTGGCTGTTTCGATCATCTTAGTAAATGGCCTGAAGTTTCAGGTGCCTGTTTCGATCATCTTAGTAAATGGCCTGAAGTTTCAGGTGCCTGTTTCGATCATCTTAGTAAATGGCCTGAAGTTTCAGGTGCCTCTTTCGATCATCTTAGTAAATGGCCTGAAGTTTTCAGGTGGCTGTTTCGATCATCTTAGTAAATGGCCTGAAGTTTTAGGTGGCTGTTTCGATCATCTTAGTAAATGGCCTGAAGTTTCAGGTGCCTGTTTCGATCATCTTAGTAAATGGGCTGAAGTTTCAGGTGGCTGTTTCGATCATCTTAGTAAATGGCCTGAAGTTTCAGGTGGCTCTTTCGATCATCTTGGTAAATGGCCTGAAGTTTCAGGTGGCTGTTTCGATCATCTTAGTAAATGGCCTGAAGTTTCAGGTGGCTGTTTCGATCATCTTAGTAAATGGCCTGAAGTTTCAGGTGGCTGTTTCGATCATCTTAGTAAATGGCCTGAAGTTTCAGGTGCCTGTTTCGATCATCTTAGTAAATGGCCTGAAGTTTCAGGTGGCTGTTTCGATCATCTTAGTAAATGGCCTGAAGTTTCAGGTGGCTGTTTCGATCATCTTAGTAAATGGCCTGAAGTTTCAGGTGGCTGTTTCGATCATCTTAGTAAATGGCCTGAAGTTTCAGGTGGCTGTTTCGATCATCTTAGTAAATGGCCTGAAGTTTCAGGTGGCTGTTTCGATCATCTTAGTAAATGGCCTGAAGTTTCAGGTGGCTGTTTCGATCACCTTAGTAAATGGCCTGAAGTTTCAGGTGGCTGTTTCGATCATCTTAGTAAATGGCCTGAAGTTTCAGGTGGCTGTTTCGATCATCTTAGTAAATGGCCTGAAGTTTCAGGTGGCTGTTTTTCGATCATCTTAGTAAATGGCCTGAAGTTTCAGGTGGCTGTTTCGATCATCTTAGTAAATGGCCTGAAGTTTCAGGTGGCTGTTTCGATCATCTTAGTAAATGGCCTGAAGTTTCAGGTGGCTGTTTCGATCATCTTAGTAAATGGCCTGAAGTTTCAGGTGGCTGTTTCGATCATCTTAGTAAATGGCCTGAAGTTTCAGGTGGCTCTTTCGATCATCTTAGTAAATGGCCTGAAGTTTCAGGTGGCTGTTTCGATCATCTTAGTAAATGGCCTGAAGTTTCAGGTGGCTGTTTCGATCATCTTAGTAAATGGCCTGAAGTTTTCAGGTGGCTGTTTCGATCATCTTAGTAAATGGCCTGAAGTTTCAGGTGGCTGTTTCGATCATCTTAGTAAATGGCCTGAAGTTTCAGGTGGCTGTTTCGATCATCTTAGTAAATGGCCTGAAGTTTCAGGTGCCTGTTTTCGATCATCTTAGTAAATGGCCTGAAGTTTCAGGTACCTGCTTCGATCACCTTAGTAAATGGCCTGAAGTGTCAGGTGGCTGTTCCGATCATCTTAGTAAATGGCCTGAAGTTTCAGGTGGCTGTTTCGATCATCTTAGTAAATGGCCTGAAGTTTCAGGTGGCTGTTTCGATCACCTTAGTAAATGGCCTGAAGTTTCAGGTGGCTGTTTCGATCATCTTAGTAAATGGCCTGAAGTTTGGTAATCATGTAAATGGCCTGAAGTTTCAGGTTCTTCGATCATCTTGGAGAATGGGGAGTTTCAGGTGGCTGTATCGATCATCTTAGTAAATGGCTGAAGTTTCAGGAGGCTGTTTCCCTCTTAGTAAATGGCCTGAAGTTTCAGGTGCCTGCATCCTCTTGTAAATTAGTTTCAGGTGGCTGTTTCGATCATCTTAGTAAATGGCCTGACATTATGTGGCTTTGTTTAGTAAATGGCCTTATCAGGTGGCTGTTTCGAAACATCCTGTAAATGACTAAGTTTTCTTCCTCAGAAGGAAAGTTGTCAGAAATATTTGTAAGTTGTTAAAACTTATCTAGAAAGCACTCCAGTTTTTAAGACCCATTATTATTATTAATTTTAAAGAAACACAGTTCATAATTCTTGCTGTTTCTTAAGTTATCAGAAAAATTTGTAAATTGTTAAAGCTTATCTAGAAAGTCTTCAGTTTAAAGGATATTTAAACTTCAAGATAAGCTTTCAGATTTATTTGAAACGTCAGTCAAATTACAACTATTTTCTCAGAGGAACTTATTTATATCAATAAACCAACAATATCTTATCACAGGGACAATTCTACTGACTCATAGAACGGTAATACCTAAAGGGGATGTCTTTCAATTATGCTGGGAAAGGCAAATGCTTTCAAAACACAACAGTTTAATTTTGGGGACAATTATCTAGGAAAAACGGTCGTGATGGGCGACCTATTACAATTGTCCTGAGCAGAAAGGAATATCTTGTCCCTACCTCGTGGAGGAGATGTTAAAATCGTTTGAAAATTTTATGAAAATGTTCCAGGTCTGGAAATGTTTCTAAAAGCATCTAATCAGCTTTGTTAACGTTAAAGATAAAATATTCATGATAGGAAAATATTTTAGGTGAAATACAGAAAGTATTTCCAGCACAGGATATTTATACGACTATAACTAGTAAATATCATTCTATAACTAATGACAGTAAAATGAGAGAGAGAGAGAGAGAGAGAGAGAGAGAGAGAGAGAGAGAGAGAGAGAGAGAGAGAGAGAGAGAGAGGCAAATAAATTACACGGGACGACTGATCCATTCCAGTCAATTCTTCTTCCCATCATAACATTCGCTCTTATTTAAATGTGAATCGCTAGGAGTGAACTTTGAAAAAGACGCGCAATTTCATGGTGCATCTAGCGATAATATTAGTTCCTTTCGCAATTTCATTCGCAATAAGTCTTTCTCAATTGCCCCTCTACCCTCTCTGGTTCAGTAAGACGACCTCCGCCAAATGGGCTATTGGGAAATCTTTCTAATGGGGGAAATTGCAACCGAGGAAATTTTCGAAAAAAGAATCTTCGACTTTAACAATATGAAATGTAAACAGTATTGGCGTTATGGCCGAGGGAATATTGGAAATGGAAAAGATAAGCCATTCTTGTTTAATGCATAAACTGATATTAATGTGAACGAGGGTTTGCAATGCTGTAACAAAAATAAGTTAGGCTCTACTATAGTTGATAAGGTTTAAATGAATCTCGAACGGGCTCTAATTATGATTAGAACATATTGCTCAAAAAGAATAAAACAAAACAAAAAAACGCATGAAATGCTGATCGATTAAAACAATTTTGTCAGCTGAATAAGATAGAATTTTATTCAGAATTGTCAATGCTGCCACAAAGTAACATTAAAGATAACAAACACAAGAACGACCAATTATTATTATTATTATTATTATTATTATTATTATTATTATTATTATTATTATTATTATTATTATTATTATTATTATTATTTTCTAATACATCAGAGGTACTTTGCACTAATAATATTAATCATTCCTTTGAAATACTTAATAAAAATGAAAAGAAAATGATTCATAACTTTTGGGATATATCGATATTTCGTCATTTTTTTACCAACAAATCTTCAAATAAGACTAAAATAGAAATATATTAATACAAGAAAATTACTCACGAGAGCGTCTTAAGACAAAGACATCCATTAAACCAATGACATCTTTAAAAAGAAATAATTTGAAAGAAATGATCGAATCTGATTCGTCCAGGGAAATACTAAAATAAATCAAAACGATCGCTAAAATTCAAGATTTCGAATTGTGAGAAGTGGAATTACTTCACTGAGCTTCAATAACTAACTAGAAACTGGATTTTTTTTTTTAAGAAATACTTCAGTCATCCAGTTTTACGCTACTACACACCACTGCCTTAAATTTTCGACTTTAAATTGTTAAGCTCATTTTGATATATTTATATATATATATATATATATATATATATATATATATATATATATATATATATATATATATATATATATATATATATATATAAAAAATATATATATATATACTCGTATATATATTGATATATATATATATATATATATATATATATATATATATATATATATATATATATATATATATATATATATATATATATATATATGGTGTATTATGTGTGTGTGTGTGTGTATATAAATGAGTAGTTACCTGCACAATGATTTTTCCTGTACTTCTTTTCTCTTGTTCATTACTCACAATTATAACAAAAAGAAGAATCATAATTATAAGAACATTCTTGGAAAAAAAAAAAAAAAAAAAACTACCTCCCACCACCGCCTCAAATCAAAACATTATGCTTTCCCTTTCCAGAGCCATTACACATCGCTTCCTACGTTCCTCCACCGCACGGCACCAGACCTTTTCCCCTCTATCCCCCCCCTTACACGTAAAGAGCAAGGCACCTCCTCTAACCATCGGGACACAGCCTTCCCCCTCCGGACCCCCAGGTAAAAGAAAGTGGAACAAAAGACAGGAAGCCAAGGGCTATGGCCTCTTCCGCGATCCAACCCTTCCGAAAGGCTTCAAGTGCTCGCGTTGTTTTAGATATCTTCCTGCGACCCGTTTCCGCATCCTGCCGAAGACAGGAACCTCCCCGGGCAGTTGCTGGTCCTTCGAACGCGCTGGAAAAAATGAACGAGGCTAAGAGGTGCCGGTCCTTCGGACGCGCTGGGAAAAAAATGAACGAGGCTTAGAAAATCAACCGTGGAAAGGTGCGTTCCTTTATTCCAGTTCGGGAAAATATCAAGGATGAGAATCTGGAAAAAATGTTAATAATAATAATAATAATAATAATAATAATAATAATAATAATAATAATAATAATAATAATAATGAGATGAAGAAGAAGAAGAAGAAGAAGAAGAAGAAGAAGAAGAAGAAGAAGAAGAAGAAGAAGAAGAAGAAGAAGAAGAGAAAGAATGACCCCTACAATCTCGATTTCCTCGAACGCACAAGATAGGTGTAATATATATATATATATATATATATATATATATATATATATATATATATATATATATATATATATATATATATATATATATATATATATATATAAATATATTAAAAACTGATTAAATAACTCACCTTTATTTATGTGTATTACAAATTCAATGCTTGTCCTTTCAATACATACTACGAATCCCACATTAGCAGAAGACATGAGGTTGTTGGTGACATAATATGAATAAAATATTTTACGTTAACGAATATTGAATTACTAATAATAATAATAATAATAATAATAATAATAATAATAATAATAATAATAATAATAATAAAGAAACTTGAATCAACAGCTACCCCATTACCGCCAGCAGTGAAAATGGTCGGCTTATTTCCTCCAACAATAAAGGCTGTTTTGGTAAGGCTTGGAAAAGTAAAACTTTTGTGAAACTCCAGAGCTTTATCACAACTTCCGAAAGAGTTTCCCAACCATTTCTAAAGAGCCTCTTTACCTTCACAGGATATTTCTTTCTAGATTAAGACTGAAATTATCCAAAGATTAATCTTGTTGCGACAATTTTGGCATGGAGATGATAATTGATGGAGAATAATGCTTTCTCTCTCTCTCTCTACACACACACACACACACAAACACAAACACACACACACACACATATATATATATATACATACATATATATATATATATATATATATATATATATATATATATATATATATATATATATATATATATATATATATATATATATATATATATATATATATATAATGTCACCGTTATGCAGATGAACACTATTCATATGGGACAAGCCGACAATGGGACACTGACTTGAAATTCAACTTATACATGTATGTGTATATGTATGTATATATATATATATATATATATATATATATACATATATATATATATATATATATATATATATATATAAAATTCCTTCATCCCATCAAATACCAGTGAACGCGCCTGCGCTAAGTCACCCGCTCACGCACTTCGTAGGCGTTCCGTAATGAAGTCCAAATACAATATCATTCACAGCAGCAGCACAGAATATTTATTTGCCATGAGCCTAAAATAAAGTCCCAGGTAATAAAGTTGGTCCAATTTGTCACTATCCTTCCCGATCCCTACATACGATCTAACTTTATCTCCCGGCGGAGGGGAGATATCATCATCATCGATCAAAAAGATAGATGTTGCCTCACCAACTGGGGAGAAAATGAGTCGAATATATATTCCTGGCTTCCAGGGAGAAAATGTATAAACTAATAAGCAAGTAAATGGGAATTTATTTAAGGGTTCGTTCATCCGAGAATATTTTCGTTTCGTCGAAGCGGACGAGTTGAAATATTTTATTTTCATTCGTGTGTGTGAAACCGTTAAAAAAATTTTTTCACTTTGAATTAGTTATGTCATTGCATTTTAAGCTGACAAGAGTAAATTTATTAAGTGATAAAACGACATTTTCTCCGCATTGTCTAGATTTTCTATTCACCCGTCTTGACTGGACAAACTTTCATAAAAACATTTATGAGGAAGGTTGAGCCAAAAGGGAAAGGCAATTCTTATCGCCCAGAAATTTTCTCAAAGTGTTTCATAAAATTTTTTTTCCAAACGTTGAACTAGGAACCACGGTTAACAAAATGCGTTTAAGTACAAAACACACACACACACACAAACACACACACACACACACACACACACACACACACACACATATATATATATATATATATATATATATATATATATATATATATATATATATATATTATATATATATATATAATATATATATATATATATATATTTTTTGATGAACTCTCTCAGTCTTTTCTCTCTCTCTCTCTCTCTCTCTCTCTCTCTCTCTCTCTCTCTCTCTCTCTCTCTGTCTCCACACCAGCCTCGACCCTACGGGGAAGACTAACAAGGGGGAACCTAATTCACTGCTTGGGTCAACAGAGGTACACTGGCTCTTCAAAGAACGAATCCATACCGTCAACCTTCGTCCAATTCGAGAACCGAACAGTGGCCATTCAGTACACGAGGGAGAATTCACTACTGGTGCGCTACGAAGGCAGAAACATCGAAATAAAAAAGGAATCAAAATACGGTTTCCATAAAACAAATCCAACAACGAAAGAAAGAAAAGGGTTATACTTATTGTGAGATGATGCTGAATTACGCACTAAATTATAAGACTCACGGGGAGGAATTTCTAGTCTGTAACTGAAGTTCGCCAAACCTTAAATTTGGAGATGGATTGACACGGGTAAATGTAGAAACGTCATTTCAAAGAGTACCTACAGAAACAAAAGAAAAGAATTTATCTAAAATGAGAATTGCGCATGAATTTTTTTTTCAAGAGTTAATTTGTTCTGCGTGAACACAGAATACTGAGTTGGTAAGACTTGAGAATCCTTCATGCTAATTATGACCGATTGGAATTTCATTGGTGCTATTGTGAATTCTTTATCTATACGATAATAATAATAATAATAATAATAATAATAATAATAATAATAATAATAATAATAATAATAATAATAATAATAATAAACCTTGAAGTTATCGGATCCTTACACTCCTTGACTACGCATTTTTTTGTAATGGTTAAATCCGAAAGAGAAATATTTGAGGAAACTGATATATTCAGGTTTGGTTTTAAGCCACTCATGAGACAACCTTCACGTAATGGTTATTTTTTAAAGCACAAAGACGTGAATGTAATTTAATACACATTCGTAGCATTTGTATGTATGTATGTATGTATGTGTGTATATATACATATCATACACAAACATAATAAATATATATATATATATATATATATATATATATATATATATATATATATATATATATATATATATATATATATATATATATATATATATATATATATATATATATAGAGAGAGAGAGAGAGAGAGAGAGAGAGAGAGAGAGAGAGAGAGAGAGAGAGAGAGACAGCGTTTGTGTGCGCGTGAGTGTGTTATGTGTGTGCGTTCCACACAGAGGTCAAATTATACAATTTCCCAAAGACTTTAATGTAAGGCAAATAGGAGATAATCAATCACAATGAAGGGTGGTATTTAATTACAATCATATTAACATCAACATCATCATCACTATCAAAACAAAGAATAAAATTCAAATTCCGAACAAGAGCACTCCTCTAACCGTACGCGAGAGTGTTGAACTGAGACGAATGAGAGGGGGAGGAAAGAAATTGCAATGAGTATATTTCACAGAGCAGGGACTAATAATAGAGGAGACCCGGGGAAATTTTAGGGGCAAGGAAAGAAGGGAAATGAGAGAGAGAGAGAGAGAGAGAGAGAGAGAGAGAGAGAGAGAGAGAGAGAGAGAGAGAGAGAGGTATGCATGGGAGGATTCCATTAAACTGTAACAACAGCTCAAAAAGGAGAAAAAATAAGTTCGGGACATTTGTAACATTCGAAATGTTAACTTACACCCGTCCATTTAATTGGTATCGAAAGGTCCGTAGTTTATGCAATGCAAATATAGGAGAAAGGAATTAAGGAATTAAGCAATATCAGAATTCTGCAGAGTGTGTGTGTATGTATGTATGCATGTATATATATATATACATGTATGCATGCATATATTTATATATATATATATTTATATATATATATTTATATATATATATATATTTATATATATATATATATATATATATATATATATAATATTACAGATATACATATTATACACATATATAGATATAGATATGTAGAAATTACAGATATAATTTTTGTGTATTTATATTATAAATAAATATATATATATATATATATATATATATATATATATATATATATATATATATATATAGAAATATATACTTCTTGTGTATATATATAAATAAATAAATATATATATATATATATATATATATATATATATATATATATATATATATATATATATAAAATATACCTACAATTTCTATACCTCTACACAAACATAAAAGAATAATTCCCGAGCGAAGAAGCAAGAGGGGTAAAACGCCTTCTCCTTCACGTGACTGAGAACAAAGAAGGCGAAGTGAGGATAAGATAAGGTTCTATTGGAAGGATATTGTTCGAGAAAAGATGGGAGCCAAGTAAATAAACGGTGCTCCGGCATGCGAGGCCCCCCCAGATATTCTTTAGCATTCTAGCAAGGGCTCTGCAGTTGTCGTAAATTGCTAAGTCCAGCATCGGTGTGTGTTTGCAGAGCCTTTAAAAGGCGGGGCAGCGAGATTTCTTCCTAAATACAATATAGGCTTAAGATTTCCTTTTTTTTTTCTCTTCTATAATCATATCTGTTCCCGAAAGGCGGTGGTGGAAAGTTTATATAAATTTCCTATTTATTGTATGTGTATAAATATGTGTGTGTATGTGCGTGTGTGTGTGTGTGTGTGTGTGTGTGTAAATATATATGCATACTCCTATATGGAATGTCTATGTTTTGTTTCTATATAGTGTTAATATGGTGATCAGAGAGTGGGTGCGTTTGCATTATTGTGCCGTATAGTGATTTTACAGACACATCCACGTCTTCGCCTCTCTATCTATCTATCTATAATATATATATATATATATATATATATATATATATATATATATATATATATATATATATATATATATATATATATATAATTATATACACATTTATATATATATATATATATATATATATATATATATATATATATATATACATATATATACTGTATATATATATATATGCATATAAACACGAACATATACGCTTGTGTCAGCGTGCGTAAAATCACCACATAAGCGTTAACAACAGTAAAACAATGGCTTCCCAGTCGAAAACTGACAAAGACCAGCAAAATGAAAAAATAAAAAAGCTACAGTTACGAAAAAGGGAGAATGTGAAATATATCTTTAATGAGGGAGAACGGTTTCCGGTGACGCCAGAATTTTGTGTCTCTGGATAAGATAAACTAGACGATAAATATTGGAAACTCATTACATCACAACAACGCTTTTAAAGGGATTTTTTTTTTTACCACGATGAAGAGTTTGTTTACTACTAGTAAAATGATAAAAAACGATACCACCCCATTTTTTTATGGTTTCAAATAACGATAAAGCGACCTCTGATGTATGGGCCATTCCACGTCTCTCCCAAATTTCCTTTTGCTAAAGAGTGTGTGTGCCTGGGTGGTCGTTATTATTCTATCCGTTCTTCTGCCTACATTACGTGGAATTCCAAACGAGGAGGTAATCTGGCCTTAACATTGATTACGGACGTAATGATCTGACCTTAATTATTTTTTCAAGTAACGAGATTTTCATGATGTGAGGGAATGGTGCTCGATGAAAGCAGAGTTTGCTAATTCAGTGATATGATTATTTTCTCACATTCGAAACCTTAAATCTTTTCAAGGATTACATTAGCTATGTCACAATATGATAAGTCTTTTCTCACACCTACACCAGTACAAAAAGACATACAACGGAGATTACCCTAATTACAGATTTATAAGCATTTTGGTAAGCTATTACCCATTTCAGGGACGGTGAGTCATCGTTTTTCTCAAATATCTTTCAAACTGATTATTTGATTGAAATGGTACTTTGGATCTGTAAAGGCGTTTACTCTTGACTTTTAAAGACAAAGTCGCGTGAGTCAGCAGGACTAATCTACGCAATCGAACGTCCGCTAGGCCTCATAGATATGAAAGGAGGGGAGGAGGAAAGTGGGTTGAGGGAGGGATGAGGAGGGGAAGGGAGGGGGAGGGACGGGATGGGGATAAAGGACATTCGAATGCATAGTTTGGCGAGGCTTGGCAACACCATGTAAGTCAATAGTAAACGCCTCAACTAAAACCATTTGGCAATGCAATATATTACCAAAAATTAGCGGGAGGTGTCTTGTACACTGTGTCAAAGTACCATTTCGATCAAATACTTAGTTCGAGAGATATTTGAGAAAAAACGATGGCTAACAGTCCCTGAAATGCATGGTAGTTTTATCCTAGCTAATATGACCCAGTACACCTTCAACTTATCAATTTGATAATCATCAGTATAATAAATATGTCTATAGAATATAAGCAATACCTTTTACTTTAGTTTTGTCATGCGATGTAAATAAGTTTGTATGTATGAAACGCTGCATATGTGTCAGTTCATTCTTCTCTACTTATAGTAATGAAGAAATTTAAGAAAAGTATTCCTTTTATGGCCAAATTTCCCGTCCGTTCTTACATAATGGATTCATCCTTATCAGAAGTGTTTATCGTCAGTGTGAATGGAATGAACAAACTTTGAGAATTACTACACTCACACGGGTACGAAGCCTGGATAAAAGAAGAGTATTACTTCTATAATGAGTAAAAATACTACGATTTAATGAGCTTACACAAAGCCTTATTGCTCTTGAGGAAGGGGCAAAGAGCCATACTGTGCAAATATGTTTAGAGAATATATTGTGATCAGCGCTTAGCCTCACCTATTAATCCAAATGGTCCACACATATTCCGGTTATCTTTATAATGGTCTCACACTTCCCAAAATCCCCCGAGTCATATGTGATTTGTCGTCAGAGGGAGAGTATTTCGGTATTTTCATTGACCTAATGGAAATTGCATTTTCAGAATTGCCCCCTTTGTGCAATACAGTTTATCAAATTATTTCAAGATCCACAAAATCTATTTCCTGAATGGTTTTAGGTTTTTTTTTTTTTTTGGCACTGGTCTTTCTACAACCTAAATATAAATCGTTATTGGCGGTTGCTTTTTGGGGTTATTTTAGGGATTCTATATCGACAAGAGAGATTCTAAAATTACTTTTAACCACAGTAAATGTTTTCCTTTATTTTGTGACCAAAATATCCATATATACGAACGGCCTTTCAGGTAAACACTTCCACACCTCTAACCAGTTTATATGACTTTACTTTTCGTAATTCCTCTTTTCTTAGATGCGAAGAAAGTATTACGAAACCAGAATTTTGAAATCCACCGCTCCCATCCATACTCAAAAGTTAAGTATACCTTAGTTTTACCAGACCACTGAGCTGATTAACAGCTCTCCTAGGGCTGACCCGAAGGATTAGACTTTATTTTACGTGGCTAAGAACCAATTGGATACTTAGCAACGGGACCTACAGCTTATTGTGGAATCCGAACCACATTATAGCGAGAAATGAATTTCTATCACCAGAAATAAATTCCTCTAACTCTGGGACAAACTGAAAAGAACAGTTCACGGGCTACCTGACACCTAAGCCCGTGCTGGCACAAGGCCAGCTATATCTAGAAAAAGAAATGAAGGCTCATTTAACAGTCAAAAGAAAGGTTACTAGCTAATATTTACCATGTTTTATAAAATGTTCTTGCAAATATTGCCATAGCTTCCACTTTAAAAAAAAAAAATAGAATAAAAGACATATAAATTTAAGAATATCAGTCAAATTTCTCGAGAATGTAAAAAACA